>NW_028274815.1:17249377-17403234 GCF_037043125.1 Eumetopias jubatus
CTGAATTTTTTTTAATCAAGTTGGCTTTAACACCAAAAGACATTTAATCAATTGAAACATGAGATCTCACTAAATTTCTTCTTTCGTTACCATTCATAGCATGTTAAATAAGATGTGCACTTATACACATCTCTTGGTTATGTTATGCTTTACACCTACATGCAGAGAGAATTGCCCATCTATCCCCATGCTATGTTTCAGTCTTAAAACCATTTCTTGATCCCTGGCAAACAATTCTTTCAAACCCAGGGTTAATCCATTTTCAGTGGCCTTTGATGTGAATACTTCTAAGTGGCTTAAAAAATGTATTTCCAGTCATTCCTTTTTAGTCACCTCAGGTCAGGGTAATTTGCCTTGGAGCACTGGTTTCCAGTGAGGGTGCTGAGGACCCCAGAAGGACATAGAAAATTTAGCAAGGAATCTGTAAATCCATATGCCTTTCTGGCATTTTCCATAGATAGAAAAAAACCTCTCTTGCACATCCACATACTATGATTTTTAAAATGAATGTTGATAAATTTGTGATTATTAAAATTCAAATTATTTTAAAAGAACTCTGTATTTCATAGGATTTGTTTAAATAGAATGCAGATATCAATGAATATTAAAACTCAGAGAAAGTCTTTGCATTTTGGGCAGTTTAAAGGAGCCTATTCCTCCCCAAAAGGTGGCATCTCTGCCTTGGAATGAGAATATTGCTTTTATTTAAAATTCTCTGCTGGTGTCAGTAGTTGGTGACAAAATACCGGTTTAGCAGGTGGACTCTATATTGATGATATAGGAAGTGGAAGACAACATTCTACTCTGTGGCTCTCCAGAATTTTTCCTATAACGTGCAGGTCTCATGACAACTCAGTAGTATCCTTCCACTAGGTGTTCTTTACCACACCCTTTTGTTATTTGTTTCCTTCCCAAATCTCGAAGGATGCTAGTTTCTGTGCATCAAGTTAGGTATTGGCTGAATCACCTGTATCTCTTTTTAAATAACCAGCCCATCTATTAGTAGCTTTGCCTTATTCATGGCCATTCAAATTGTTCCTGATGATAAGCAATGGAATAAAATTAATGATTTTGAAAGTACAGCTTGATTATAGACTGTGGCCATTTTATTGTATCCTTGAGTGTTAATGGTGCTCACTGAGAAATGGTATGTCTTAGTGTATGGAAAGAGGTGAAATGCTAAGCAAATGCAATTCTCTTTTTATTAATATGGAAGCATAACATTTGCTCCCTGATCTGGAAACATAAAATCTAGCTGATAGGGTGGATAGCATATACAACATGAAGATGTTAACATTGGTAGTGCAGTGGAATAGAAGGAAAGGAGGAGGGAGACCAATGGAGGCTGCATTTTTTTGGGGATGGATTTGGGCAGCAAATGAAACAATAGATGGGACTTGGAAGATGGGAAAGGAAGGTCAGGAGAGTCCTACTATTCTTGGCAGTGCACTTGAAACTTTATATACATTGTGGCACTAATCTTCATTTTAGCTCTATAAGGCAGAAAATTATTATCTCTACTTTACTGATGAGAAAATTGAGCATTAGAGATTAAGTGGCATGGATTAAAAAGTTACACAGATTAACACAACTGCACAACCAAGACTTGAATCCAGAACTGACAAAGTCCGTCAGGGAAATAGAATTTCAATATCAACCAGGAAGGTAGAATTTCTATATTTTTTTTCTTGCTCCAATAGCACATTCTCATTTGTATATTGTGTAAAAAGAAAACCAGCCCCATGTATACCCATATACAGTTCCGTGTGGTCATCATGAGCATGAAACTTTGAAGAAGGTTTCTGTGTCAGCCAAGGTTCAACCAGAACATCAGTGGAACCAAAAGTAGATCTCTCTCTCTCTCTCGCTCTCTCCATTATCTATCATTGATCTATGAATTTATTACAGGGAATTGTTTATACAATTGTGGGGCTGGTTAAGCAGTTTCTGTAAGGCTGTCTTCATCTCTGATGCTAGATCTTAAAGTCCACAGGGCAGGCAGTCAGGAAGGGAAGATCACAAAGAGGCTGAAATCCTGTAGGCACAAGCTTAAACCCTGGAAGAAGACCTAGATTATTACTAGGATGACCTGAAACCTTGGTCTGTTTGTGTTGCCTCTGACTTTTGTGATAAGGGTATCCTGCAGAGGCTAGAATCCTTAGTCATGGACCTAAATATACATACCTGGTCATGATGCTGCTTCACATTGGAGGTGAATCATCACATCAGTAAAAGGCTATGTATGCTATAAAATGACGGCTGTCTCTCTTCTACTCTCCTTAATGAATCTCCTGAAGATTCTGAGAAATGTAGTTTCACCTGCTTATGTTAACACATCACAAAACCACAAGACGTTTTTCTTAAGCAGCATAATTTCCATTCTGATAACATGCAATAGCCATAATTTTTTTTTAAATCCCAGTATAACTCACATACAGTGTTATATTAGTTTCAGGTGTACAACAGAGTGACTCAGCAATTCTATGCATTACTCAATACTCATCACAATAAGTGTACTCTTAATCCCCTTCACCTATTGGTCCACCCACCTCCCCTCTGGTAACCATCGATTTGTTCTCTATAGTTGAGCGTTGTTTTTTTAATCTCTTTTTTTTTCTTTGTTCATTTGTTTCTTAAATTGCACATATGAGTGAAATCATATAGTATTTGTCTTTCTCTGACTGACTTATTTCACTTAGCATTATATCCTCTTGATTCATCTATGTTGTTGTGAATGGAAAGATTTCATTCTTTTTTATGACTCAGTATTATTCCATTGTTTTTATATATACCTTTTCTTTATCCATCTATTGACGGACACTTGTGTTGCTTCCATAATTTGGCTATTGTAAATAATGCTGCAATAAATATAGGTGTGCGTATATTTTTTGCAGTTAGTTTTATCATATTTTTTGTAAATACCCAGTCATGGAATTACTGGATTATATGGTAATTCTATTTTTAATTTTTTGAGGAACCTCCATACTATTTTCCACAGTGGCTGCACCAGTTTGCATTACCACCAACAATACATGAGGGTTCCTTTTCCTTCACATCCTTGCCAATGCTTGTTGTTTCTTTCGTTTTTAATTTTAGCCCTTCTGGCCGGTGTGGGGTGATACCTCATTGTAGTTTTAATTTGCATTTCTCTGATGATGAGTGATATTGAGCATCTTTTCATGTAACTTTTTTTAAAAATTCTATTTATTTATTTGACAGAGAGAGAGATGATAGCAAGAGCAGGAACACAAGCAGGGGGAGTGGGAGAGGGAGAAGCAGGCTTCCCATGGAGCAGGGAGCCTGATGCGGGGCTTGATCCCAGGACCCTGGGATCATGACCTGAGCCGAAGGCAGATGCTTAATGACTGAGACACCCAGGTGCCCCATGTAACTTTTGATCACCTTTCTTCCTTGGAGAGATATCTGATCATGTCTTCTGCCCATTTTTTGAAAAGATTTTATTTATTCATTTGAGAGAGAGAGAGAGAGAGAGAAAGAGAAAGAGAGAGAGAGAGAGGGAGAGCACAGAAGGAGAGTGAGAAGGAGAAGCAGACTCCCTGCTGAGCAGAAAGCTCAACCTGGGGCTCGATCCCAGGACCTTGAGATCATGACCTGAGCTGAAGGCAGCTGCTTAACTGACTGAGCCACCCAAATACCCCATTCTTCCATTTTTAATTGTTTTTGGGTTTTTTTTTTTTTTGGATTATTTTGGTGTTGAGTTGTAGAAGTTCTTTATGTATTTTGGGTACTAATCCTATATCATATATGTCATTTGCAAATATTTTCTCCTATTCACTAGGTTGTCTTTTAGGTTTGTTGATTATTTCCTTATCTGTGCAGAAGCTTTTTATTTTGATGTAGTCCCAATAGTTTATTTTTGCTTTTATTTCCCTTGCCTCAGGACACATATCTAGAAAAATTTTGCTATGGCCAGTGTCACAGAGATTATGGTCTGTGCCCTCTGCAGGTCTTACATTTAGGTCTTTAATCATTTAATTTTGAGTACTCTTTTGTATATGGTGTAAGAAAGTAGTTTCATTCTTTTGCATGTAGCTGTCCAGTTTTCCCAGCACCATTTGTTGAAGAGACTGTCTTTTTCCCATTGCATATTCTTGCCTCCTTTGTCAAAAATTAATTTAGCGTATAATTGTTGGTTTATTTCTGGAGTCTCTATTCTGTTCCATGGATCTATGTATCTTCTTTTGGTGTCAGTACCATACTGTTTGGATTATTACAGCCTTGTAATATATCTTGAAATGTAGGTTTGTAATACCTCCAGTTTAGTCCTCCTTTTTCAAGACTGCTTTGACTGTTCAGGGTCTTTTGTGGTTCCATTGAGTATCTTTATGACCATTACTTTAATTCTCTATCAGGCGTATTACTTACTGCCATTTTGTTTAGGTCTCCTGTTGTGATTTTGTCCTGCTCTTTCACTTGAAACATATTCCTCTCTTTCCTCATTTTGTCTAACTCTCTGTGTCTGTTTTTATGTGTTGGGAAGGTCAGCTATGTCTCCTGCTCTTAAAGGTAGTGGCCTTATGAAGAAGAGGTCTGTAATGCCATGAGGTGCAATGTCCCCTGTTCACCAGAACCTGGCACTTCAGAGGTGTCTCCTATTTGTGTTACATGTGCCCTACTATTGTGCTGAGTTGCCTTTGCCTTCAGTCAACTGCAATGACTCTTTTTACCTGTTATGGGGAGGGTTTGGTCCCTGTGTTTTTATTGCACCAGTCTGGGTTGCCTTGGTCTTGATTTGAGTGAGACTAAGCATTTGCCAGAGCTGCACTGCACTGAACTGCAGGGCACTCTCCCTGTGTTATTGCCTGAGAAGTTTTTGTTGGTGGGCAGGTCTTGCTGTCAGATCAGATGTCTGCCCCCAGCCCACTGCTGGGGTCTCAGAGGAACTGGTTATGTGTGGTTATCTTCCAGTCTACCCAGGACATGAGTCACTTTGGAGTGGTACTGACTCATGTTGGGGCTGCTTGCACACTGCCATGCTTGTGTCACCACTTTGGTTTGATTCCCTGAGACCAAGTAGGAGGGGGAGGGTTTACAGGAGAACATGGGGGCGGGGCACCCATTGTTCTTAAGGTATGTGTAAGTCTGCTGTGCAGGGGGACCTGTAGCTGCTATTTGCAGCTGTCCTGATTCCTGTAGGTATCAGTGTATCTAGGCTGGAGGAAGGGGGTGGGGAATGGCACTCACCAGCTCTTTTAATCTTGGAGAAGTCTTTCAAAGATCCCTGCCCTTTAGCATATGTTCTGACATTAGTAAAGAAATCTGCCTCCTCTATATCCCAGACATTTTTCAAACTGCCACTTCTGAGCTGTGTCTAAATGGGGCTGTTATGCTATCTCTTTAAGGGTGGGGACTCAGTTTCCTATTGCCCTCTGCCTCTCCCAGAGCTTTGCCCACTGATTTATAAAGTTCCAGGTGTTAAGCATCATTGGTTGTAAGAACTTGAGAATTTAAGCCTCTCTGGTTTTCAAAACTAAATGTTATAGGGATTCATCTTCCCAGTGCAGGTCCCCAATGCCTTGGGTGCCTTCTGTGTTGTCTGCTCTTCTCCCCTGTCCATGCCTGCAGTGTCCCTCCCTCCTGGGGACAGTCCTGAGGGTTAGTTTGGCTCCTGACCTAGTCTGTGCCCTGCCTGTTCTCTTTGATATGGTTTCTTCTTTACATTTAGCTGTGGAGAGTCTTTTCTGCCAGTTTTTACATCATTTTCTGATTTATTTACACTGACGTGGTGTTATCTAGTTGTATCCATGGAAGGTGAGTCCAGTATCCTTCTACTCTGCAATCTTCCCCAGAAGTTACAACAACTCTACTTTTATAGGACTAGTTACACCAACACAAAAACAAGCTGGTTTGTTAGGGATCATTCAGTCTAGTCATTATAGATAATTAATCTTGGTAGTTTCAGGGCAGAAAAAGTCAGTCATCATTTACACAAATGAAGACATTGCAACCTATGGACAGAGAGATTTTAATTACTAGTCTAACCACAGTAAGAATAAAACCAGAAGTATATGACTTGTGCCTTTTGATTTGGCTGAAAGGCTAAGACTAGGCCTAGCTCTTTGGCCCATTACCCCTTTGCCCATCGAAAGGGATTAAAAAAAATTTCTTTTCACCCTACTCTGCCCTTTATCACAGCAATATTTAATTTGTATGACTCTTAGGGCAGACAGGGAGAATCAGTCCAGAAATGCATCCTTCAGGCTGGACTGATGAGCCCCTTTTCTGAGGGTTCCAGACTAATCCACCAGGGTTCCCCCATACCCTAAGTAGAATCTAGGTTACCATTCACTGGTCTTGGGGGTTCCTCATGTGTGTCAGTGTGTTGGACACTGGGGAGTCAAAAGGTAAAACATGTACCCTGTCCTCCAAAGGCTGTAGGGGTGGGCATATGAACTGAGGGGACCTCTCAAAAAGCTGGCCAACTGCCTGCCTCTGTGACCTGGGCTTTACCCTGAGGCAATCCACAAACTGCTAGCCCCCTCTGCCCCAAAGCCACTGAATGATAATGGCAGTGACCAAGGTTTTGTAAACTTTCTGGTATTTTTTTCTTCATGAACAAAAAAATAAAATGAGAGGGGCGGAGGAAGATGGCAGAGGAGTAGGAGACCTAGATTTCGTCTGGTCTCAGGAATTCAGCTGAATAGGGATCAAACCATTCTGACCACCTACGAACTCAACAGGAGAGCGAACAGGAGAGTAGCAACAACTCTCTGAACAGAGAAGCGACCACTTACTGGAAGGTAGGGCGTGCGGAGAAGTGAATCCGAGGCGATATTCGGGAGGATAGACGGCGGGGGAGGGGGCCTCCGCCGGCCGCTTCTGTCAAGTGCTAGAGCCGCGGAGCACAAAATCCGAAATTTTAGAAGTTGGCTCGGCGGAGGGACGTCGCTGCAGTGGCTAAGCGGGGGGTGGAATCCTCCCGGGACAGTGTGGTCTCAGGACCCTTGGGGTCACAGAGAGACCGGGGGTGCCTGAGTGTGCCAGAGCTCCCAGGTATCAGAGCGGGGAAGCCGGCTGCAGAGACGGAGCAGAGTCGCGGGCTCTCAGCTCTGGGTTGCCATAAACTGTGATCTGCGGCCCAGTCGGGGCACGGCTCCCCCAGCAGGGACCCAACAAGCAGCAGATCCGGGGAGACTCCCCTTCCTTCCCGGGGAGGAGCGGTGCGGGAACGCACTGCAGGGATCTGCTGGGTTTGGAGACTCCGTGCGGGGTCGGGTGCCAGAGATAGAAACGCTCGATCACAGGCCGGGTGAGCACGGAGTGCGGCCAGAGACCGGGGACACGGAAGTGACTGCTTTTCTCTGAGGGAACACTGAGGAGCGGGGCCCCGAGTTCTCAGCTCCTCCGGGTGGAGATTGGGAGGCCACCATTTCTGCCCTGGTCCTCCAAAGCTGTACCGAGAGCTTGCAGGGAACAAAAGCTCCTGAGAGCAAACCGGAGCAGCTTCCTTAGACCGGACCGACAAGGGCGGGGCAATTCCGCCTCCAGCAAAGACATTTGGAAACCACAGCAACAGGCCCCTCCCCCAGAAGATCAGCACAAACAGCCAGCAAGCCAAGACCAAGTTGATCGATCAAGGAGAACGGGAGAACTCCAGCGCTAGGGGAATACTGCACATAGATTCATGGCTTTTTTTTTTTTTTTTTTACCACGATTCATTATTTCATCAAAGTTAATTTTTGTTGACTGTTTTTTTTTATTTTTCTTTTTCCCTTTTTCAACCAACATCTTATCAATCCCTTTTTTTAAAAAAAAATTTTTTTATTTTTCATTTTTAGAGTCATATTTTATCCCTTCATAGTAGTTACCCTTATTTTTGGCATATATATATAAGTTGTTCTCTCTTTAAAATTTTGAGGTACAGTTTCTTCTAACAGATCAAAATATACCCTAAATCACTAGTGTATGGCTTTGTTCTAGTCTCCTGCCTGATCACATTCTCTCCCTTTTTTCTTTTTTTTTTCTTTTTTTTCTTAAATCTTCTTTCTTTTTTCAAACAACTTATCTTACCAAGTCCTTTTATAAAATCTTTTATAATTTTTATCTTTACAGTCATGTTCCATCCCTTCATTGTATCAACCCTTATTTTGTACATATATGTCTTTCTTCCTTTAAAATTTTAGGAGGCACTTTTTTCTAACAGACCAAAATACGCCCAAAATCTAGTGTGTGGCACTGATCTATGCACTAGCCTGATCATATTTGATCATATTCTGCTTTTTTTGTATTGTTTTGTTTTTGTTTTTATCTTTTTTTTTCTTTTTTTTTCTTTTTCTCTTTCTTTTTTCTTTCTTTCCCTTTCTTTTCCCCTGGTTTCAGGTCTTTTCTGATTTGTATACAGTATATTTGCTGGGGACGTTGTAAACCTGTTAGCATTTTGTTCTCTCATTCATCTATTCTCCTCTGGACAAAATGACAAGACGAAAGAAATCACCTCAGCAAAAAGAACAAGAGGTAGTACGTCAGCCAGGGACCTACTCAATATGGACATTAGTACGATGTCGGACCTAGAGTTCAGAATCATGACTTTAAAGATACTAGCTGGGCTTGAAAAAAGCGTGGAAGTTATTAGAGAAACCCTTTCTGGAGCAATAAAAGAACTAAAATCTAACCAAATTGAAATCAAAAAGGCTATTGATGAGGTGCAATCAAAAATGGGGGCACTAACTGCTAGGATAAATGAGGCAGAAGAGAGAATCAGCGATATAGAAGACCAAATGATGGAAAATAAAGAGGCTGAGAAAAAGAGGGAGAAACAACTACAGGATCACGAGGGCAGAATTCGAGAGATAAGTGATACGATAAGATGAAACAACATTAGAATAATTGGGATCCCAGAAGAAGAAGAGAGAGAGAGAGGGGCAGAAGGTATATTGGAGCAAATTATAGCAGAGAACTTCCCCAATGTGAGGAAGGAAACAGGCATTAAAATCCAGGAGGCACAGAGAACCCCTCTCAAAATCCATAATAATAGGTCAACACCCCGACATCTAATAGTAAAACTTACGAGTCTCAGAGACAAAGAGAAAATCCTGAAAGCAGCTCGGGAGAAGAGATATGTAACCTACAATGGTAGAAACATTAGATTGGCAACAGACCTATCCACAGAGACCTGGCAGGCCAGAAAGGACTGGCAAGATATCTTCAGAGCACTAAACGAGAAAAATATGCAGCCAAGAATACTATATCCAGCTAGGCTGTCATTGAAAATAGAAGGAGAGATAAAAAGCTTCCAGAACAAACAAAAACTAAAGGAATTTGCAAACATGAAACCAGCCCTCCAAGAAATATTGAGAGGGGTCCTCTAAGCAAAGAGAGAACCTAAAAGCAGCAAAGAGCAGAAAGGAACACAGACAACAGACAGTTAACAGTCACCTTACAGGTAATACAATGGCACTAAATTCATACCTTTTAATAGTTACCCTGAATGTAAATGGGCTCAATGCCCCAATCAAAAGACACAGGCTATCAGATTGGATTAAAAAACAAGACTCATCCATATGCTGTCTGCAAGAGACTCATTTTAGACCCCAAGACACCCCCAGATTGAAAGTGAGGGGGTGGAAAACCATTTACCATGCTAATGGACACCAAAAGAAAGCTGGGGTGGCAATCCTTATATCAGACAAACCAGATTTTAAAACAAAGACTGTAATAAGAGATGAGGAAGGACACTATATCCTACTTAAAGGGTCTATCCAACAAGAAGATCTAACAATTGTAAATATCTATGCCCCGAACATGGGAGCAGCGAATTATATAAGGCAATTAATAACAAAAGCAAAGAAACACATTGACAACAATACAATAATAGTGGGGGACTTTAACACCCCCCTGACTGAAATGGACAGATCATCTAAGCAAAAGATCAACAAGGAAATAAAGACTTTAAATGACACACTGGACCAAATGGACTTCACAGACATATTCAGAACATTCCATCTCAAAGCAACGGAATACACATTCTTCTCTAGTGCCCATGGAACATTCTCCAGAATTGATCACATCCTAGGTCACAAATCAGGTCTCAATCGGTACCAAAAGATTGGGATCATTCCCTGCATATTTTCAGACCACACTGCTTTGAAACTAGAACTCAACCACAAGAGGAAAGTCGGAAAGAACTCAAATACATGGAGGCTAAAGAGCATCCTACTAAAGAATGAATGGGTCAACCAGGAAATTAAAGAAGAATTAAAAAAATTCATGGAAACCAATGAAAATGAAAACACAACTGTTCAAAATCTTTGGGATACAGCAAAGGCAGTCCTGAGAGGAAAGTATATAGCAATACAAGCCTTTCTCAAGAAACAAGGAAGGTCTCAAATACACAACCTAACCCTACACCTAAAGGAGCTGGAGAAAAAACAGCAAATAAAGCCTAAACCCAGCAGGAGAAGAGAAATCATAAAGATCAGAGCAGAAATCAATGAACTAGAAACCAAAAGAACAGTAGAACAGATCAATGAAACTAGGAGTTGGTTCTTTGAAAGAATTAACAAGATTGATAAACCCCTGGCCAGACTGATCAAAAAGAAAAGAGAAATGACCCAAATCAACAAAATCATGAATGAAAGAGGAGAGATCACAACCAACACCAAAGAAATACAAACAATTATAAGAACATATTATGAGCAACTCTATGCCAGCAAATTAGATAACCTGGAAGAAATGGGTGCATTCCTAGAGATGTATCAACTACCAAAATTGAACCAGGAAGACATAGAAAACCTGAACAGACCTATAACCACTAAGGAAATTGAAACAGTCATCAAAAATCTCCCAAGAAACAAAAGCCCAGGGCCAGATGGCTTCCCAGGGGAATTCTATCAGACATTTCAAGAAGAATTAATACCTATTCTCCTGAAACTGTTCCAAAAAATAGAAATGGAAGGGAAACTTCCAAACTCATTTTATGAGGCCAGCATTACCTTGATCCCAAAACCAGACAAAGACCCCATCAAAAAGGAGAATTACAGACCAATATCCTTGATGAACATGGATGCAAAAATTCTCACCAAAATACTAGCCAATAGGATCCAACAGGACATTAAAAGGATTATTCACCATGACCAAGTGGGATTTATCCCTTGGCTGCAAGGCTGGTTCAACATCTGCAAATCAATCAACGTAATACAATACATTAACAAAAGAAAGAGCAAGAATCATATGATCCTCTCAATAGATGCAGAAAAAGCATTTGACAAAGTACAACATCCTTTCTTGATCAAAACTCTTCAGAGTATAGGGATAGAGGGTACATACCTCAATATCATAAAAGCCATCTATGAAAAACCCACAGCGAATATCATTCTCAATGGGGAAAGGCTGAGAGCTTTTCCCCTAAGGTCAGGAACGCGGCAGGGATGTCCACTCTCACCACTGCTATTCAACATAGTATTAGAAGTCCTAGCCACAGCAATCAGACAACAAAAAGAAATCAAAGGCATCCAAATCGGCAAAGAGGAAGTCAAACTCTCACTCTTTGCAGATGATATGATACTTTATGTGGAAAACCCAAAAGACTCCACCCCAAAACTGCTAGAACTCATACAGGAATTCAGTCAAGTAGCAGGCTATAAAATCAACGCACAGAAATCAGTGGCATTCCTATACACCAACAACAAGACAGAAGAGAGACAAATCAAGGAGTTTATCCCATTTACAATTGCACCCAAAACCATTAGATACCTAGGAATAAATCTCACCAAAGAGGCAAAGTATCTGTACTCAGAAAACTATAAAATACTCATGAAAGAAATTGAAGAAGACACAAAGAAATGGAAAAACGTTCCATGCTCATGGATTGGGAGAATCAACATTGTGAAGATGTCAATGCTACCTAGAGCAATCTACACATTCAATGCAATCCCCATCAAAATACCATCCACTTTTTTCAAAGAAATGGAACAAATAATCCTAAAATTTGTATGGAACCAGAAGAGACCCTGAATAGCCAGAGGAATACTGAAAAAGAAAAGCAAAGCTGGCGGCATCACAATTCCGGACTTCCAGCTCTATTACAAAGCTGTCATCATCAAGACAGTATGGTACTGGCACAAAAACAGACACATAGATCAATGGAACAGAATCGAGAGCCCAGAAATGGACCCTCAACTCTATGGTCAACTAAACTGTGACAAAGCAGGAAAGAATGTCCAATGGCCAAAAGACAGTCTCTTCAACAAATGGTGTTGGGAAAATTGGACAGCCACATGCAGAAGAATGAAACTGGACCATTTCCTTACACCACACACAAAAATAGACTCCAAATGGTTGAAAGACCTAAACGTGAGACAGGAGTCCATCCAAATCCTAAAGGAGAACACAGGTAGCAACCTTTTCGACCCTAACCGCAGCTACTTCCTCTTAGAAACATCGCTAAAGGCACGGGAAGCAAGGGCAAAAATGAACTATTGGGATTTCATCAAGATAAAAAGCTTTTGCACAGCAAAAGAAACAGTCCACAAAACCAAAAGACAACCGACAGAATGGGAGAAAATATTTGCAAATGACATATCAGATAAAGGGCTAGTATCCAAAATCTATAAAGAACTTATCAAACTCAACACCCAAAGAACAAATAATCCAATCAAGAAATGGGCAGAAGACATGAACAGACATTTCTCCAAAGAAGACATCCAAATGGCCAACAGGCACATGAAAAAGTGCTCAACATCGCTCGGCATCAGGGAAATCCAAATCAAAACCTCAATGAGATACCACCTCACACCCGTCAGAATGGCTAAAATTAACGAGTCAGGGAACGACAGATGTTGGCGGGGATGTGGAGAAAGGGGAACCCTCCTACACTGTTGGTGGGAATGCAAGCTGGTGCAACCCCTCTGGAAAACAGTATGGAGGTTCCTCAAACAGTTGAAATTAGAGCTACCGTTCGATCCAGCAATTGCACTACTGGGTATTTACCACAAAGATACAAATGTAGGGACCCGAAGGGGTACGTGTACCCCAATGTTTATAGCAGCAATGTCCACAATAGCCAAACTGTGGAAAGAGCCAAGATGCCCATCGACGGATGAATGGATAAAGAAGAAGTGGTATATATACACAATGGAATATTATGCAGCCATCAAAAGGAATGAGATCTTGCCATTTGCAACGACGTGGATGGAACTGGAGGGTGTTATGCTGAGTGAAATAAGTCAATTAGAGAAAGACATGTATCACATGACCTCACTGATATGAGGAATTCTTAATCTCAGGAAACAAACTGAGTGTTACTGGAGTGGTTGGGGGTGGGAGGGATGGGGTGGCTGGGTGCTAGACATTGGTGAGGGTATGTGCTACGGTGAGCGCTGTGAATTGTGCAAGACTGTCGAATCACAGATCTGTACTTCTGAAACAAATAACGCAACATATTTTAAGGAAAAAAAAAAGAAGAAGATAACAGGAGAGGAAGAAAAGGGGAGTATGTCAGAGGGGGAGACGAACCATGAGAGATGATGGACTCTGAAAAACAAACTGAGGGTTCTAGAGGGGAGGGGGGTAGGGGGATGGGTTAGCCTGGTGATGGGTATTGAGGAGGGCACGTTCTGCATGGAGCACTGGGTGTTATGAACAAACAATGAATCATGGAACACTGCACCAAAAACTAATGATGTAATATATGGTGATTAACAACAATAAAAAAATTAAAAAAAAATGAATTTCTTTTCTGATAATTTGCATGCACTACATCTGAAACTAATGGTGTACTATATGTTGGCTAATTGAATTTAAATTTAAAAAAATGAAAAAAATTTTCATGCATACTTTGCCTTAGAAACACAAATTTTAAACATTTGTCTCAAGTCATCTTTTTCTTCAATGACATAGATCATGACTTTTTCTGAAACCTGTATGAAGCACTAGAGGTGACTTTATTTATTTATTTATTTTTAAAGATTTTATTTATTTATTTCAGAGAAAGAGAGAATGAGAGATAGAGAGCACGAGAGGGAAGAGGGTCAGAGGGAGAAGCAGACTCCCCGCTGAGCAGGGAGCCCGATGCGGGACTCGATCCCGGGACTCCAGGATCATGACCTGAGCCGAAGGCAGTCGCTTAACCGACTGAGCCACCCAGGCACCCTAGAGGTGACTTTAAGTTAAAGTATAAAATTGGGTATTTTTTTTAAAGATTTTATTTATTTATTTGAGAGAGAGAGTGAGTGAGCAAGTGAGAGAGAGCAAATGGGAGAGGGAGAAGCAGACTCCCTGCTGAGTAGGGAGCCTAATGTGGGGCTTGATCCCAGGATCCCAGGATCATGACCTGAGCCAAAGGCAGATGCTTAACTGACTGAGCCACCCAGGCACCCCAGAAGTGGGTATCTTAACCCAGGTACTCCGTAATAGTATGTATCACAGCTAGCAAATATATAGATAATTAGGCAGTGTTAGGTGTGAGATTGCATAGCAAAATGATGTATGTAATATTAGAATTGTCAATATAATATATAATAAGAATGCAGATATAGGCTAAACAAATTAATGCATCTTTGAGTCTCTCATAATGAATTTTCACTGGCTTTTCGAAAAGATTTAACCAACTGATTCAATCCACCTACAATTGTCTTGGAGAATTCCTGGGCAGGAAACACTATTTCTAGGACTGAAATGATAGGGATGCTCAAGATGTGATACTGACTGGCAAGTAACTCAGTATGCTTGGGACGAATAAAACGTATTATCAAAACAAGTGTCATTATCAGGAATACTCTAAAAGTACTTTGGGGTGCCATAAGTGGGCAGATTCCTTGCAGTTGAGAAGGATCAGAGATACTGAGCTGGGCCTTGAAATATGGATAAAGTTTTGCCAGATGGAATTGGGGAGGGCATTCAGTCAGTGCACTATTTAATTTGACTATGTCTGGTTTAAGACACCAGGTGAATATAGAAGATATGAAATTTTAAAAGGGTACTTAACTCTTGATTTTTCAATTTATCCTTTCATTACAATGATTGGGACTTAAAGTGTTTACAATTAAAGTTAATGAACGTTTTATTGCTCATGACGGTTCACAGCAAATTAGACTTTTGCTTTCTTCTCAGTGTGGGAGAAGGCCCCAGGCAACCTTTCCCTGAAGCCAGAGCATTAGCTCTGCAGAATACTTTGTGGGGATGAAATTTGGAGCAGGTATTGTGCACGGAGGGATCTTTGAAATGTGCAAAGGTTACTTGGAGGGTGAATGCTGAGAACTACCTGCTGGAGTTAAGGGAACAAAAGGAGGCATGGCCCCTGCCTGGGGCAGCCTGAGGATTCTGCAGATGTCTTCATCTGATCTAGCACTGGAGGTAGACTTGAACTGCAAAGCTGCTGCCCTTACCTGATGCTCCCTCCTCCCAGCCTCTCCCTAATCACTGAGGATGAGCCCCTTTGTGTGTGTGTGCTTGTGGTGGTGGTGCTGGGTGCCAGGTAAAGATATTCAGTGTACTTTTATTGATTTTATAAGGATACTATCAACAGTGGATGACGCAATATAGAGTAGAATTGGACCCTGTCTCTCCCTAGAGCAGCATAGCAGTCCTGGTCTGGGCTCCTGTAGCCCTATGTCACAGTCCCAACTTAGCGGTTTTCTGGGGTCCCTAATCTGGGCTTCAGTACCCAAATGTATAAAATAAGGCAGCTGGCCTAGAACAAACTTCTTGGTGTCTTCTGGACTCCCATAGACCTTACCCCCAATCCCTCATGGGATAGCTTCACTGTTTACATTCCATTTAATTTTTCATTTTTTAAAATTTATTTTTAAATTTTTTATTTAAATTCAATTTAGTTAATGTATAGTGTATTATTAGTTTTGGGGGTAGAATTTAGTGATTTATCAGTTACATATAACACCCAGTGCTCATTATATCAAGTGCTCTCCTTAATGCCCATCACCCAGTTACCCCATCCCCACCCACCCACCTCCCCTCCACAACCCTCAGTTTGTTCCCTATAGGTTAAGAGTGTCTTTTTTTTTTTTGTAAGATTTTATTTATTTGAGAGAGATAGAGAATGAGCAGTGGGGAGGGACAGAGGGAGAGAGAGAGAGAATCATACTCCCCGCTGAGCAGGAATCCTGATGCAGAGCTGTATCCCAGGACCCAGAGATCGTGACCTGAGCTGATGGCAGACACTTAACTGACTGAGCTACCCAGGTGCCCCTAGTTAAGAATCTCTTATGGTTTACCTCCCTATCTATTTTTCTTATTTTATTTTTCCTTCCTTTCCCCTATGTTCATCTGTTTTGTTTCTTAAATTCCACATAGGAGTGAAATCAGATGGTATTTGTCTTTCTGTGACTGACTTATTTTGCTTAGCATAATTCTGTCCATGTCATTGCAAATGGCAAGATTTAATTCTTTTGGACGGCTGAGTAATATTCCATCATATATACATATATACTACATCTTTATCCATTCATCTGTTGATGGACATCTGGGCTGTTTCCATATTTTGGCTATTGTGGACATTTCTGTTATAAACATTGGGGTGCATGTTCCCCTTTGAATCACTTTTTTTGTATCCTTTGAATAAATACCTAGTAGTACAATTGTTGGGTCATAGGGTAGTTCTATTTTTAACCTCCACACTGTTTTCCAGAGTGGCTGCACCAGTTTGCATTCCTACCAACAGTGTAAGAGGGTTCCCTTTTCTCTGCATCCTCACCAACATCTGTTGTTTCCTGAGTTGTTAATTTTAGGCATTCTGACCCCTGTGAGGTGGTATCTCATTGTGATTTTGATTTGTATTTCCCTGATGCCAAATGATGTTGAGCATTTTTTTCATGTGTCTGTTAGGCATTTGTATGTCTTCTTTGGAGAAACATCTGTTCATGTCTTCTGACCATTTTTTGGCTTGATTTTTTTTTTGTTGTTTTTTTTGGGTGAGTTTGATAACTTTTAAAAAAAGATTTATTTATTTATTTATTTGAGAGACAGAATGAGAGAGAGAGAGAGAGAGAGTGCATGAGTAGGGTGAGAGGCAGAGGGAGAAGCAGACTCCCTGCTGAGCAGGGAGTCCGATGTGGGGCTCAATCCCAGGACTCTTGGATTATGTATCTGAGCCACAGGCAGATGCTTAACTGACTGAGCCACCCAGGTACCCTCAGTTTGATAATTTCTTTATAGATTTTGGATACTAGCCCTTTATCTCATATGTCATTTGTGAATATCTTCGCCCATTCTGTAGGTTGTCTTTTAGTTTTATTGTTTCCTTTGCTGTACAAAAGCTTCTTATCCTGATGAAATCCCAGTGGTGCATTTTTGCTTTTGTTTCCCTTACCTCTGGAGACATGTCTATCAAGAAGTTGTTGCAGCCTAGGTGAAGGAGGTTGCTGCCTGTGTTTTCATCTAGTATTTTGATGGATTCCTGTCTCACATTTAGGTCTTTCACCCATTTTGAATTTGTTTTTGTATATGGTGTAAGAAAGTGGTCCAGTTTCATTGTTCTACATGTGGCTGTTCAATTTTCCCAGCACCATTTGTTGAAGAGACTTTTTCCATTGGATATTCTTTCCTGCTTTGTTGAAGATTAGTTAACCATAGAGTTGAGGGTCCATTTCTGGGCTCTGTATTCTATTCCATTGATCTATGTGTCTGTTTTTGTGCCAGTACCATACTGTCTTGATGATTACAGCTTTGTAATAGAGCTTGCAGTCTGGAATTGTGATGCCTCCAGCTTTGATTTTCTTTTTCAATATTCCTTTGCCTATTTGGGGTCTTTTCTGGTTCCATATAATTTTTAGAATTGTTTGTTACTACTCTGTGAAATATGCTGTGGTAGCATTTTGACAGGGATTGAATTGAATATATAGATTGCTTTGGGTAGTATGGACATTTAAACAATATTTGTTCTTCCAATCCATGAGCATGGAATGTTTTTCTATTTCTTTGTGTCTTCTTCAATTTCTTTCTTAAGTATTCTATAGTTTCCAGAGTACGGATATTTTACATCTTTTGTTAGGTTTATTCCTAAATATCTTACGGTTTTTGGTGCAATTGTAAATGGGATCAATACCTTAATTTTTCTTTCTGCATCTTCATTGTTAATGTATAGAAATGCAGTTGATTTCTGTGCATTGATTTTATATCCTGCCACTTTGCTGAATTCCTGTATGAGTTCTAGCAATTTTTTGGTGGAGTCTTTTGGGTTTTCCACATAGAGTATTATGTCATCTGCGAAGAGTGAAGGTTTGACTTCTTCTTTGACAAGTTGGATGCCTTTTATTTCTTTTTGTTGTCATTGCTGAAGCTAGGACTTCAATTACTATGTTGAACAACAGTGGTGAGAGTGGACATCCCTGTCATGCTCCTGACATGAAGGGAAAAGCTCTCAGTTTTTCTCTGTTGAGGATGATATTCCCTGTGGGTCTTTCATATATGGCTTTTATGATGTTGAGTTATGTTCCCTCTATCCCTACATTGTGGAGGGTTTTTTATCAAGAAAGGAAGCAGATTTTGTCAAATGCTTTTTCTGCATCTATTGAGAGGATCATATGGTTCTAATTCTTTCTTATATTAATGTATATCACATTGATTGATTTGTGGATGTTGAACCACCCCTGCAGCCCAGGAATAAATCCCGCTTCGTTGTGGTGAATAATCCAGTTTCAGAATTTCTTTGCTGGTTATGGGTCTGTTCAGGTTTTCTATTTCTTCCTGTTTCAGTTTTGGTAGTTCATATGTTTCTAGGAATTTATCCATTTCTTCCAGATTGCTTAATTTGTTGGCATATGATTGCTCATAATATTCTCTTTTAAATTTTTTATTCAGTTTTTGTTGTGATCTCTCCTCTTTCATTCATGATTTTATTTATTTGGGTCCTTTCTCTTTTCTTTTTGATAAGTGTGGCTAGAGGTTTTTGAATCTTGTTAATTATTTCAAAGTACCGGCTCCTACTTTCATTGATCTGTTCTACTGTTGTTTTTTTTTTTTCGTATTTCTATATCATTGATTTCTACTCTAATCTTTATTATTTCTCCTGCTGGCTTTAGGCTTTATTTGCCATTCTTCTTCCAGCTCCTTTAGGTGTAAGGTTAGGCTGTATATTTGAGACTTTTCTTGGTTCTTGAGGAAGGCCTGTATTGCTATATACTTCCCTCTTAGGACTGCCTTTGCTGCATCCCAAAGGTTTTGAACTGCTGTGTTTTCATTTTAATTTGCTTCCATGTATTTTTAAAATTTTCCTTTAATTTCCTGGTTGCCCCATTCATTTTTTAGAAGGGTGTTCTTTACCCTCCTACACTGTTGGTGGGAATGCAAGCTGGTGCAGCCACTCTGGAAAACAGTATGGAGGTTCCTCAAACAGTTGAAATTAGAGCTACCGTTCGATCCAGCAATTGCACTACTGGGTATTTACCACAAAGATACAAATGTAGGGACCCGAAGGGGTACGTGTACCCCAATGTTTATAGCAGCAATGTCCACAATAGCCAAACTGTGGAAAGAGCCAAGATGCCCATCGACGGATGAATGGATAAAGAAGAAGTGGTATATATACACAATGGAATATTATGCAGCCATCAAAAGGAATGAGATCTTGCCATTTGCAATGACGTGGATGGAACTGGAGGGTGTTATGCTGAGTGAAATAAGTCAATTAGAGAAAGACATGTATCACATGACCTCACTGATATGAGGAATTCTTAATCTCAGGAAACAAACTGAGTGTTACTGGAGTGGTTGGGGGTGGGAGGGATGGGGTGGCTGGGTGATAGACATTGGGGAGGGTATGTGCTACGGTGAGCGCTGTGAATTGTGCAAGACTGTTGAATCACAGTTCTGTACTTCTGAAACAAATAACGCAACATATTTTAAGAAAAAAGAAAAAGAAGATGATAACAGGAGAGGAAGAAAAGGGGAGTATGTCAGAGGGGGAGACGAACCATGAGAGATGATGGACTCTGAAAAACAAACTGAGGGTTCTAGAGGGGAGGGGGGTAGGGGGATGGGTTAGCCTGGTGATGGGTATTGAGGAGGGCACGTTCTGCATGGAGCACTGGGTGTTATGAACAAACAATGAATCATGGAACACTGCACCAAAAAAAAAAAAAAAAAAAAAGAAGGGTGTTCTTTAACCTCCATGCATTTGTGGTCCTTCCAAATTTTTTCTTATGCTTGACTTCAAGTTTCATAGCATTGTGGTCTGAAAATATGCATGGTATGATCTCAGTCTTTTTTGTATTGGTTGAGTCCTAATTTGTGACCCAGTATGGATCTATTCTGGAAAATATTCCATGTACAATTGAAAATAATGTGCATTCTGCTATTTAAGGATGAAATGCTCTGAATATATCTGTAAATCCATCTGGTCTAGTATGTCCTTCAAAGCCTTTGTTTCCTTGCTGATCTTCTACTTAGATCTTCTACTTAGATGATCTGTCCATTGCTGTGGATGGTGGGGTGTTAAAGTCCCCTACTATTATGTATTATTATCAATGAGTTTCTTTAGTTTTGTTATTAATTGATTTATATACTTGGCTGCTCCCATGTTAGGGGCATTAATATTTACAACTGTTAGATCTTCTTGTTGGATAGACTCCTTTATTATGATATAGTGTCTTTCTTCATCTCTTATTAGTTTTTGGTTTAAAATCTAGTTTGTCTGATATAAGGATGGGTATTCCAGCATTCTTTTGATGTCCATTAGTATGATAAATGGTTCTCCACCCCCTCACTTTCAATCAAAAGACAAAGGGTATCAGAATGTGTATGCTGAATCTATATGTATATGCAAAATCTATATGCTGCTTAGAAGGGACTCATTTTAGATGCTGTTTTTATTTTAAAAACAAAACCAAACCAAAAACAACAACAACAACAAAACTTTTCCATACTAAAAAGGTTTAAAAGCACCCTACTGGATTCTTTCCCAGGGCCCTTTGACTCTCAAATTTCATGATTACGTTCATCACAATTTACTGTAGTGACTCCTAAGCCAGCCTCTGCCTCAGCAGACCAGCTGCTGGAGTTCCACAACAGAATATTAACAGGACTCTTTCTGTCATAGACTAGATGTTTGTGTCCCCTCAAATTCATATGTTGAAATCTACCCCTGCCAAGGTGATATCAGGAGGTGGGGTCCTTGGGAGGTAGGTGGGATTGGTGCCATTATAAAAGAAGCCCCAGAGAGATCTCCCCTCCCTTCTGCCATGTGATATTACTGGGAGAAGATGTCCATCAAGGAGGAAGTGGGCCCTCACCAGACACAGGGCGTACTGGCACCATGATCTTGGACTTTCTAATCTCCAGAATTGTGAGAAATAAATGTTTGTTGCTTAGAAGCCAACCAGTGGATAGTGTTTTTGCTATAGCAGCCTGAACAGACTGAGACATTTTCCCTCCACACATAGTTCTTCTCATCCTCCATAAACAGATAGATACTTGCATCCTTCCTGGTTGCCAGTCCTGTGTTTGGTTAGGACAAGGGTTGCATAGCAAGGTTGGATTGGAGAATAGGTTCCCACCATGCAGAATATATGTAGGAATTATTTCAGCAGTAGCATTAAGAGAAGTGTACTTGGTGCTGCACTTCACTTTAATCTCTCCTAACTAATCATTATTTATACCCCAGACCTAGACCTGTATGCTCACTTCTGCTCCAGACCAACATCCACAGCTTCCTGCTCCAGATTTCTCTTTGCATATCCACCACATACTTTCCATTCTCTATAGCATATCTCCCTGCCAGGAATTCATTTTATTACCTTAAAGCTGGTTCTTTTTCCTGACTTTCTGGTCAGGCTGAACAACTAGAGCCATCTGTATCCTTTCCCTTCTTCACCTCAAATACCTATCCAGTCCCCCAAAGCCTGACAAGTCTCCTTTTTATTGCTTCTTGCTTCCATTTCTCTTTTGCCTTTGCCACCCTTCTAGTTCAGGCCCTCATCTCACAAACACATAACAAGTCTTTATGACTCGATTCTTCTTTCACTCCAATCCTTAATGGACAGTGCTTGGGGCCAGCATTTCTGAAAAAAACATGTAACATATCAGTACCTGGAGTCAACACTCTGATGGCTCTGCATTAAACTAATGGTCTTCACATCAGAATTTCCTTCCATCCCTCCCTCCACCCCGCAGTGGGACCTATCCGATCTTTATGAATAACAACTGTCTTACTCACTTCATGAGTAACCAGGCAAATGTATGCTCTATATCCAGAAGTCTGATCGGTTGGAGAATATTAAAGATGTCAAAACCCATGCAGTAACTGTGCTCTATTCAAACCTTGAATGATTGGCCATGATGAGTAGCTCTAATTGTGTTTGTTTTTTCTCTATTTAAATAAGTAAATTTTCTGAGAAAGTTGAGATCTGTAGCCAAATGACCCATTCTGGCATATTCTGGAACTTATTGTTTTGAGTTTCTTTTAAATTATAGCAGAGAAGTTACAGATGTAACATTTTTGTATGTTTTTTACAAAATTCACATTTTGCTCACTATAATTTATGTTTTCCTTGGTAACTGGTAGAAACATTTTAAGGGTCAGCCTAGAAGTAGCAGAATCAGTGGAAACACCTTTTGTAAACCTCTCTTCCTTGTGTCATTAATCAAAAGAAATATACCTACTAACCCGCCTGTCAGATTCACTCACAAAAGTTGCAATTTATCTCCAAACCATTCTTGCCCCCTGAACCTGGTAGCTGATTGGGTAATGAGTAATTACACACCTTCAGTTATTACTCTGACTTAGAATTTTTGAGCTTCTATTTTTTTGTCAGTAAATGGGACTAAACTGCATGTGTTTTGGCTTGAGTACACAACCAGAATTAATGAAATGTCATATCCATTAAAGCAAACTCAGAAAATTGCATGCAAATATGGATAAGAGGGCTCTTAGTTCTAACTTTACAGCTACAAGCAAACCGATAGTGGCCATTTCACATAGATCATTCTATACAGTCTTCCTTCCTGCTCTCATCCTATAAGACTTGGCCTGTCTATGAAAGGAAGAAAGATATCAAGGCTTCCATGAAAAATACCCATAAAGGAATGCCTAAATACTGAGGAAAGCTTTAGTTCTTTAAACTCAACTATGTGAATCTCTCCTGTCTCTGGGAAGTTGTTCTGACACTGGCCCTGTTACTGCCTACTATTGTGGACATTGAGGTCCAGAGTGAGCTGATAAACACAGGACTGCAATTTGGCAGCAGGACTTGCTAGGTTGTGTTTGTATAGCCAACAAAATCTGTCTCAAATGCTTAATACATTTGCTGTTACAAATTTGTAGGCTCACATGTTTATTCTACCACTTCTATTCATCAGTCTAAACATGGAAGTGGTTTTTAACATAAAGTAATGTTGGAGAGACATCTCAGCAAAAGGCAAAGATGAGTAATGTGTAGTCCCCCCAAGACCCTTTCTGGTTTTCAAATCCTAGGTAATAATCACTCCGAAGATGCCAATATCCTGCTCAGACTCTTCCTGATGCGTGTAGTTGTCTTTGCTACCTACTCTTGTATATCTGGGTAGATTTATAAATGAATGACAGCCCTTCATTTTTATAGAAATAGTGAAAAATTACCCAAACAACTAAATACAGAGAACCATATGTCACCTCACCATTGAGTAGCAGCCCCTGAATTCCTGATTTTGGCTGCGTGCTAGAGGTTGGATCATCAATGCTGGGTAGCAGAGACAAATAAATTCATGATCCTGGAAGTCTCTCAAGAGCTGTAGTTGGGGTTCTCCTTTTGCTGATGTGTCTATATCTGTTGCTACAAGTGTATTTATGGCAAGAAATAATGCATCTTCTTTTATGTGATGGGTGGTTTCCAGTACTAATGCTCTGTCCATGTGTTACTTTTAGAAAGTTGTAGCCTCTCACAGGAACTTTGTTCCACTATGTAAAAACAGAAAAGAATGGGTCAGGTGATCCCTAAGGGTCCTCCTAGCACCAGATCTGGTTCTATCCAGTCTTGAAGCTGGTGGAGTTTGCTATTGCGTTTCTCCTGCCAGTAGCTTATGAGTCTCTCTTTCTTTTCTGCTTCTCTGGCCCTTCTTTTCCTTCCTCCTGAAGCTTCCTGACATCACACAGCTGCCCTGCTTTGTTCCCCATCACACCAGGACAAAGCAGCTTGCAGGAGCCAAGGGCCAGTCAGTGTCTGATAAAGATCAATCTGTGCTCAGAACTGGAACAGATGTTTAGCCAATTAAAAAATGAAACCCTCTGCTGAAGGAGATCAGCTTCCATCTGAGGACTTTGGATTTTGATGTAAAAAGCACTCATTTCTTAAAAAGTGCTTTGCAGAATCTATCAAAACAAGGTGTGAGGTTAAGTCATTTGCTCTAGATTACTCAGTTATAATGTAGCTTCAATATAGTTATTGTTCTCAGATGGGTAACATCACAAAGTATGAATATTTTAGAATGGACATCACCTTTCCTTCTGCCCCAGTGGAAGAGTTCTCCAGTGTTGCTACTCAGAGTGTGGTAACTACACAGCAGCCCCAGAAATGCCCAGGAGCTTGTGAGAAATACAGATACTCAGGCCCCAATCCAGACCTGCTGAGTCAGAACTCACATTTTAATGCAATGTCAAGGGGATTCACAAGTACATTAAAGTTTGAGAAATACCACTTTAAGATATCTCTGTTTTAGTTTAAACACATTCAGGCACAAGATGCTGCTTCCTCATAATCCAGGGCATTCAGTGTGGGGATAGCACTAAGCATCAGAATGTACTTCCTAATAATAGTAAGACTGGCAAATATTTATTGATCTCAAACCATGTGGCTCTTCTAGATGCTTTGTATGTGTGTCGTACCACTTAATACTCAAAACATTCAGGTGAGGTAGATACTATTTGTTTTGCTTAATTAATTCCCATAACAAATGCGTGAAGGGGATATTCTTGTCTTTCCCATTTTATCAATGAGAAAGCTGAAGCCAAGAAATCAAGTAATTTGCCCAAGTCAAATGGCTGGAGAGTGTATTTTTCGCTGTAACCTCAGTAGTTTGGCTCCAGAGCATGACTTAACCATTATATGCTTACTCTTCATAGTGATAAAAGTATTCCTTTCTATAGTTTCTATCCATCTGTATTCTAGAAGTACAAATAAAATTCTATTTTCCCCTTTATGAAAACTCTTAAATTATTTGGAACCAAGTCTCATGATCACTCTCCTTAACATGTTCTTCATATGACTTTTATTATATATCTTCACCATATTAGTTGCGTTCTGGTTTGTAACTAAGGTATGCCATGCAGGATTGTATCCCAAACCTCAGCAATGTGGTTTTGAGCATCGCAAAGTTGTAAGTCTATCTTCAGCCTGTATTGGAACACCACACTTTGAATAATGAAGCCTGAGCAACTAATGAGTCCTTTAACCCAGTCGCAGTGGTGATTGGTATTGAGCTCAATGTCTTTTTCACAAAGGCTGCTATTAAATCAAGTCTGTTTAAGTCTCTGAAGATGATTTTTGAACTCAGGGGCATTCCCTTGAAGCAGACCTCTCTCTCAACAGCATCATGTGTTTCTTCCCACACTGAGCTCAAAGTGATATCCCTGCACCAACCTGTAGTGTAGGGAGGGTGTTGGCACCTACACTATCTAGGCCAGGGCTGTGGAAAGTAAAATTTGATATCCATCCTGTTAAATTTCATCTTGTTAGCTGTGACTCATTATTCATCCTGTCAAATCTTTTGGATTCTTGATTCTGTCACTCAGCATATTTGCTAGCTGGCCCAGCCTTGTGTCATCTGAAAATTTGATCAATATACCTTCTGTCTTTATTAAGCAATTTATAGCTAAAAGTGCTGAACTGGCCAAAGTTGAAGTTAGACCCTGGGATGGGACTTGCTCCCAGGGACTTCTTCTGCAGGTTGACTTCAGTTCATTAATCTGCACCTTTGTACCAGGTATTTAATCATCTCAATATCTCTAAGTTCTTCGTGCAGCCTATATGTCTCTTGTTTCCCCAAGAGAGAGGGTGATGGCCAGCATGCTGTTTTAAACCACCAATGCTCTCCAGTTACATGGCCTTGAATTACTATGGTAGAAGCAGCTGTTGTTTAGTGGAAAGTACCCTGAATCAGTATTAAGAAATGATCTAGGTGGGAGTTCTAGCTCTGCCATTTCCATCTGTGTACCGTTCAGTTAGGGCGAATCAGAGAAGCAGAAACACTAGGAGTGGTTTACATATATAATTACATAAAAAGGATTTGTTATAGAGATTTGAACTGTGCAGTTGTGGGATAAACAGTATGAAAGGCTATTACTTCTGTGTGTATTTCTAGGGCCTGAAACAGCAGGATAATCAGTTGGGAAGAAAATATGGGTATGAAATAGAGGAGAGCAAGGACAAATGAGAACCAGGAGGATGTCTTGGCGCCCGCAGAATGGGCTGGAACACACACGGTATCAGAAGCCTCTCCTTTACCTCTAGCCTCCATCTTTGATGGTACAGGTAACCTGCAGCAGAAGCTGGTGCCTCCCTCACAGAGACAGACACACACCTGGCTCAAGAGTCAGAAACTGCAAGGGGTGATGTGGTGGGAGCTGGAGTTACTGTGAGTCTGGCCACTGCCCCATGGCAGGCAGGTGAGCCAGCAGATCAGCAATGAGCCTCAGGAGCTGCCAGCGCTGATCATCTGTCTACTGCTTTATGTGGCTTTCCAAATCTTTAAAAAAATTTTTTTTAATTTAATTTTATTGTATTGTGTTATGTTAGTCATCATACAATACATCATTAGTTTTTGATGTCATGATCCACGATTCATCGTTTACATATAACACCCAGTGCTCCATGCAGTATGTGCCCGGTCTTTTGCAGATTTCTCCTTTGGCCCATACTACCCTGAAGCTATGCAGGAAAGGGAATTCTGGGAAACATCATTTTAGCTTAGCTGAGTTGACATATCCTCCCTGTGTGTCATTAGCATATACATCTTTTAACTACACTTACTTTCTAAGTGAATACAATTGAAAGACCATGTTTCAGCCTAACGTAATGCATCTATCTCTTGTACAACTGAAAACACATCCTCTCTCCAAAAGTGGATACACATTCTTTTTATTCATCTTTGGTTAATGTGTAATCCTCTTCTTGCTGAATCACATTCTTCCTTTGATACCTTGTAATTTAAGTACTGAGATAAGCTTAACTGCTATTACCATATCTTATGTTAGATAATAGGGGAATGGGAGAAATGAAGAGGAGGGGTGCCTGGGTGGCTCAGTCGTTAAGCGTCTGCCTTCCGCTCAGGTCATGATCCCAGGGTCCTGGGATGGAGTCCCGCATTGGGGTCCCAGGCTCCCTCTCCCACTCCCCCTGCTTGTGTTCCCTCTCTCGCTGTCTCTCTCTGTCAAATAAATAAATAAATAAAATCTTAAAAAAAAAGAAATGAAGAAAAAGTTGGTTAATATGTACTGAAACACATGTATATTAAAATAATGAAGAAGTACTAAAATCATGATAGCCCTTATTTCTGCAACTGGCCACGTGGTTATAGCTGGTATTTTTAATTACCTTTTCTACTACACATTTCTTATTTGCATTTCCTTTACCTTCTGCTGGGTAGCCAGTACTTCTGCTGGCTTTGGTTCCTTGTCAGGTGGGGGTGACCCAGACCTTTATTCCTGAAGGTTCTGGTGTATTGATATAACTGTTTGCATTGAGTTGTTGAAATTTTCCACTGATTTAATGGCATGACCTGGAGTACTAAGAGATGCCCCAGGAACTCTTGTAAATCATGGATGAACTCTTCTTTACTTCTAATATGCAGTAGCAACTCAGTATCATCTTGGAGACTTCACTCTCCCTGTCACTACAGTAACTCCCTTCTTTACCTGTTGAATTAATGTGAGGAGGAGCTGAGTGGTTGGTGGCTGTCTCAGCTCCTAGTTTCAGTAAAGCATTATTGTGTCCTCTGTTGGAAGCATCCTTCCTTGGGAGCTAGGTATTGTAGACCAGAAAGCCCAAAGTGGGAATAAAGCAAAACTTTCTCTTGTGGATCACTAGGAGTAGCAATGAGAGGAGCCATGCTTATTTTCAAAACCCTCCATTTTAGGCCTTGTAAGCTCTGGCTGAGGGAGAAACAATATGTACATTACTTGCTGATTTAGAGCATAATGTATTTCTGGAGATTTCAGAGATTAGTGCCATCACTAAGGACCTGAGAGATGACAGGGTTGTGCTTCCTACCAGATCTTCACTCAGCTTGTTTCTTTGGCTTTGCAGAAGATGGATGGATCTTGGGGACTGACAGTGGGTGATCATACAGTCAGGTAGTGACTGTAATTACAGCTGCTATTCCAGATATAGTTTCATTCCTAGAGCACATCAGCACATTCCTTGGCCCCTAGTATTTAGCTGTTGATTAGGAAAATGCCCTTTTCTCTATACTTGTTACTAAGTCATTAGAAATTGTTTGGCTTCCAGCCAGTGGCGCCAACAGTACACTTTCATGTTACTACCTCACTCAGCTCTCCAGCCATATGTCATAATCTAGTTCTCAGGCAGATCATGCTGGTTCAGTTCATCGACAATATTATAATGTTTGAACCTGGTGAGTTAAACATAGCAATGACCCAAGCTATGTTGATGGGAAACGTGTGCCCGAGAGCACCAAATAAATCCCACGTGTAAGATGACTTCAGGCCAATAGTCTATACCTTCGGGGTCAGGTGCTCCGCCATCTAAATATCTGGATAAGACTTCCAGGCAGCCTATGTATTTTCAGTTGCTCCAGGAGGGTGAAAGCTGGTTACTCTATTTAAAATGATCTTCCCTCACTCCTGCTATCCCCTACTGGCCCTGATCTCTTACAGTGGAGGCAACAGTACTGTGGTGGAAATACCTGAGTCAGTATTGGAAATGAGCTAGATTTTTGCCATAGTTTGGCTACTTATGCCTATATGCTTTCTTAAACAGGCCAGTTTCTTCATCTTTAAGATGAGAAAGACAAAAATCCAACTTACAAGATTGACATGAGGACCACCTGTGATAATATGTACAATGGAGTAAGGAATTTATTGCTATAGAGCCCCTTATATATGCAGACACTTTATGATTTTGAGTGTGTTTAATCCATATGCACCTTTATCACCTGTTAACAGCTGAGGATCAAGGTTCTTTTTTTTTTTTAAGATTTATTTGTTTATTTGACAGAGAGAGACACAGCGAGAGAGGGAACACAAGCAGGGGGAGTGGGAGAGGGAGAAGCAGCTCCCCCTGCCGAACAGGGAGCCTGATGTGGGGCTCGATCCCAGGACCCTGGGATCATGACCTGAGCCGAAGGCAGACGCTTAACGACTGAGCCACCCAGGCACCCCGAGGATCAAGGTTCTGATAAGTCCTTTAACTTGCTCAGGCTTATACTGTTAGGAGGTGGTGGAGCCAGGATGTGAACTCCAGCTGATTTGTTAGCAAACCAGTGTTCTTTCCAGTGTTCTTTCCAAATGTCATGTTCCCACTTTGCTATGATGCACTGTAAACCCTAAAACACCAACAGTGTATAAATACAGGTTCTACGCTGTTCTCAGTGAATTTATGCTGAAATGAACTGATCATCCCTTCCCCCAAACTGCCTAGAAATCCTCTATCTAGGCATCTGGGGACTTTGCCTTTAGTTCCTGGGATAAATTAGGTTTTTTATTCTTGTTTTTGTTTTAATTTTGTTTCCTCATTTTGAAAATTGCCCTTTCTTATATTATATAGTTTATAAAGCACTTATTCTCTCTACTTATGCTTTTATGTTCTCTCATTCAATAGTCTTGGGGTAGAGTCTCATTTTTTTTTCCTGTGGGAAACTGAGGCTCATGTAGGTAATACTGTATCAAAACTAACACATCGATAAGTGGAAGAAATATTTGTCTCCAGCTTCAAGGCTTTTTCCCACTGTTTCAGTCCTGCATGGGGCTCTAAATATCTGTCAGTTCTGTGAAGCCATCTTTTCCATTTTCTTCCTTTATCTGGATGCCTCTTGGTACGAGACACAATTTCCCGTAGGCAGTATATGGATGTTTGTAAATCTCAGAAGGTTCATAGAGATTTGTACACCAATAGGTCATAGAAGTGCCTAAAATCTCAGGAGAGCTTTATTTCACAATTCTGTTAGAAGGAATACCACACTAAAAGCCATAAGCATCAGAATCTAGCAAATTCCAGCTCATTAGGTGTGATTATACTGAGGGTAATAAGGTAAAGTAAATGCTCCCAAATACTTACCAGTGGCTTACTTTATTTCAGCTGTTATTAAATGAACCAGTTTTTTTTTGTCAACCTCCTGTTAAAAATAACTAATGCTTTTGAATAAAGAATGATAAGTAGTTTTTTAACCCATCTTTGAGCCAGTAAGAAAGTTAGGTTTCATCACAGGCCAAAAACTAAGTAAAAGCAGAAGCTGCAGGGCAGGGAAATCACTGAGTATGGATTGTTTTCTGAGGCCTTTTGCTGACTCCTGGGCACCAGGAACTTCAGTTTTCAAGGCTGGGACAGGAGGTAAAGTCAAGAGTCCATCCAAAATGGTGAGTGTAATAAGAGGGCAGTGTCAAGGGCTCTAACCTCAGTAAGAGATTCTAATATACTATCAACGTTCTTATAATTATGTTTATTTTCTGTCTCCCCAACATGGGCTGAACCACATGAGATTGTTGATACTTGACCATTTTGACCTACAAAAGTACCAGTTTCATATGATTCAATGTAATAGGATGTCACAGAGATTTTTGTCCACAGTTGTCTCTCTAATGCCTAGAATAGTGTCTGGTCCATAGTAGGCGCTTAATAAATATTTGTTGATGGAATAAATGAATGAAATCAACTGGAAAGCAATCATCAAAGATAAGTAGAACAACTTCAGATGAGAATTAAAAAAAAAACACATCTGAACAACCCATAGGTAAAAAGAATTCAGAATGAAAATAAACAGAAACCTGAATTTAGAACCTGTTAGAAATGGGAGAGAGTGACTAGAGGCAGGGAATGGTCTCTGGGAGTTGCCTTTATGGGATTTGACCAGACAGCTGGATAAACATTGATTTCTGGGGTCCCTATTGCAGCCTTCCTAGCTGCTATTTGTAAGCTTGAAATTTTTGGTTTTCATTCCCATCTGAATAACAAAGATATTAAAAAATAAAAGCTCAAGTCTTTTCAGTGTTTATAACCAAACGCGATCACTTTGAGTAATATATAGGTTCGTATTTATAAGAGAAATGCGGAATACAAATTAAAAGCCCTATGATATAAAGCTCAGAAGCCTTCCTTTCAAGAGTTACCCAAGATTATGTGTGAAGCTGTCTCACCACCCCCTCTCTCTTTCATATTTAATCAGATTTGGAGATTAGAGACGCAATTTCCTTTTGTGTCTAGAGAAGTTTATCAGGATGCTGCACACTACTGTTTCCATTCTGCTCCTCCCCACTCCCAGGTTATAGCACTAAAGTGTCTATCCTATAAGTATCCATTAAAAATAAAATTATTTACTTTCCTGATTTAATGAACAAAAATTCTGTGACGTCATATCTGTGTGGGTTAGGTTCAAAAATCAATGAGTAGGGTGAAAATCATATAGAGTTAAAACTACACATGAAAATCTTTTACATTACTCATAAAATATATAAGGTTTTAAATGTACAATCCTATGTGGTATTCCTTGTGTACCTGGTGAAAACCACTTAGTTAACTAAATACAGAAATAAAAGAGAAGCATATCAGTGGATGTCCAGCTATTTAAATCCTCTGCCTTTAAAGAAATTCATAGTATGACTATGGGGAAGGTTGAGAACCCTAAAAGTGCTTCTGCTTGCCTGAAGGGACGATTCCACTTTGAATAGAATTCTCTTATGTTGTATGACATATTCATATATTTGTTCATACTGGGGCTGGCATGTTATGGCTTATATAGAGCCTGGGGACTAAGGTGAGGGCTGAGTTTCACAAACCTGCAATTCTATTATTTATGCAACCAGATCATCAGGTACCAAATAAAGATTCAAGTTTGGCACTAAATCACTTAGATACTGGACATTCACTTCTAGGTTTCCTCCTTCATTGAAAAAGTATGGTTGTAAGAGATATGAGTGAATCTACTTAGTCCTGGGAAAGTGGTATGGAATTCAGGCTGGGGAGGTACACCAGATTTGCTGTATGGATGGCGATCTGTTCAGACAAGACCATGCTTGGGTCAGAGTTTCTGCCTTACTTATGATTAGAATCCAGGTGCTTTAGAGAATCTTAACCCCCATTGTGTTAGAGATGAAGATCTCCTCTGAACCTCCTCCTGGCTCCCCACTCTTTCTGGGGTATGGAGATTGAGGATGTGCACAGAAGTGGCTTTATAAAGATAGTGAGGCTTACGTTTAGGGTTCTACACTTGCACAGGTCCTTTCAAGATGAAGTAAGAGTCTTGGCAATATGTTCAAATGGTCCTTTTTTATTAATTTGCAAAATTAAGATATTTTAACCATTATTAGTTAAGACCATTCTTTCTTTCTCCCTCACTTCTCTAAACATTCCTATTGTTTTGTTGCTGGTGGAGTAGCTGCAGACTGTTTTGGGATCCGACTGAGGACAAATTGCCTCGAGGTTACAGGAAGCTGGGGTTTTGTAGTTGACAGCTACTACTTTGCAGACATAAGCTGTAGTTGGCTGTCCTGTTGTAGAAGTGGCTTCTAGGATTCTCCTGCCATCTGCTGAGATGAACTGCCTGGTGTGGGTAGGAGGACACAAGGCTGGAGGCTGTGCTGCCTTATGAGTCTGCCTTGCTACGAACAGCACTGGACCACGGCAGGCTCTGGAGGAGAACCTGCAGAGGAAAAGACAAGAGTCATTCTCTTCTCTGCCTTGAAAACAAGGCCATAAAATTGTTGGCATATAAGCCCAAAATGTAGGAAAAAGTACCAAAGAAGAATGACAGGCACTTAATTAATACAAATATGATACTATTTTTCTTGATTTTATGATTGTATGGTATTTGTCAGCTTTCTATGATGTGTCTGTTGTGATATATTTTGTCTTTATAAATGTTTACTTTCATATGAAATTTTTCTTCTTGCAACTCTGAATTCTCTTCTGAAGTGGGCTCTCAAAGTTATATGAGCTTCAGATGTCATTTAACCTGCTCTTCCCAAGCCTGGGCTCTTGACCAAAGTAGGATTTCACATGCCAACAAGGCTTTATTTGCTTGTCTATGACACTCCTCCATTGCATGGACTGATGTCTCACGAGCTATAAGAGACCATCAATCTTTGAAAAGCTGCCTGAAATTGAGCACAGGTGGCAATGCCCAGAGCAGTGCAGCATATGGAGTCTAGCCTCTGATCATTCACAGAAAGCCCTCTCTTTGTAAGGAGAGGAATAAAGACTAGCCAGCGTGCAGACTATAGAGCAGGCAGAGGAGGCTGTTTTCCTTGTGTTTCGTTAGGAAAGAGGGTGGTCTTCTCATTCCTGGGTGACTTGTGTGACCCAGAAGGTGGTGAAGTCAGATAGAAGGTCTGGCCCTAAATAGATGCTCAGATGCACTGCTAGGGCACCTGGGTGGCTCAGTTGGTTGAGTGACTGCCTTCGGCTCAGGTCATGATCCTGGAGTCCTGGGATCGAGTCCCACATCGGGCTCCCTGCCCGGCGGGGAGTCTGCTTCTCCCTCTGACTTTCCCCTGCCCGTTGCTCTCTCTCTCATTCTCTCTCTGTCTCTCAAATAAATAAATAAAATCTTTTAAAAAAAAATGCACTGCTAGTCTAGGAGACAAAAGACTTCACTTCTCACTCCTTATGGTATTTCCAGCTCCCTGTGACTTGAACTCTGTTCTGTAAAATGGGGGTCATAATCCTTTGCTAGATTGTGTTAAAGAACTTACTATGTAACGCTGGCCATAGAGCCATGGGAACATGTAATGTACAAAGCAGATGTAAGAAATGTGATGAATATAAGAAAATATTAAGGGTAAAAATCAATATTGTCATTTAGCTAAACTTTCAGAAAATCTTTTCCTGGACTAGCTGTGGACTACAATAGAGGGGTACTGATCAATTAAGGTCAGGGAGGCTCAGAAGGATGTGGATTTCTATAACCACTTTAATTCCCAAGGGCAAATTTGTTCAAGTCTGGACATGTTTGTTAGTGTAATTGAAAGAGGCATGATCAGACCACATGTGTTCCAGCCAGCAGCAGACCCAGGGGACTGTGTTCTTGCTGTGCCTGGGGACCTCAGTAGACTACTTGTTCCCAGGCCAAGAAGAGGACAGAAAGGAGGAAATCTTTCTTGCTGTTGGCCTACCCATTAATCAATATCACTTTCCTCATTAATATAAAGGCATTTCAGCTGCACATTTTGAAGAGCTTCCAACAATTCATTTTTCCTTCTGGTTATGGAAAAAAAAACAACAGCCTTCATAATGAGGAGGAGAGCTGTGTTTTTACAAAACTAAATATTAATTCTTCTTTCAGTTTATCATTTGCATATCCCTCAAATTGGGTTTACTTTTTCAATTTACGCTGCTGAAGCCCTACAGCCTGAAGACATGCAATTAACACTATTTCCTTGGTGAGGGTCAGAGTGCCTACTTTGTCGGCTCAGGTTTTTCTTAAGACAGTAGTTGAAGGTACATGAGAAATGGAAATTTAATTGTTATAACTAGGAGGATCTCCTTGTCAGGCTGAGAATGAGAAATAAATGTCCATTCTCTTGATTTAGCCATTTCCAGTGTTAGTCAAGGTTGTTCTCACTCTCATAGAGGGAAACAGGCACACAGCCTTGGGTGCCTTTAGGCTTTGCTCTTTTCTGCCCAGGGATTATGGATGGAGTCTAGTGGCCACTCAGAGTATCTTCTTGTCAGAACTAATGATCTCCAGGTATTAATAGATAACTCATCTAGGTTTGTAGATGACTTGCTCAAAAACTTGCCTTGATGTTAGGACATATAGACTCTGTTCATCCCCCAAGGTTCCCTCCACTCTCCTTCTTCCTCTCTCCTCCCTCCCTCCCTCCCTCCCTCCATCTTCCTTCCTTCCTTCCTTCCTTCCTTCCATGTTCCTTCATCTCTCCCCCTTCCCTCCCCCACTGCTTCCCTCTCTATCTTCCCCTTCTCTCCATCCCTCCTTCCTTCCTGTTGAGCATCTCCTAAGTTATTATGTTCTTGACACTGTGCTAGATGCTGGAAATACTGTGGTGAAGAAGACAAAATCTAGTGGGGAAAGCAGTCACAAAAAAAGGCAACTTGAGTGTAGTCTGATAACCATCACTATAGGAGAGAGGACAGGGTTCTGTGATACAAGGAGGAGTCAGGTAGGCAGGGATGGGTCTTTCCTCTGAAACCTTTCACCCCAGGATTTTCTGATATCTTTTGTATGATTATTTAACTGAGAGGTGCCTACGATTCTAGAGTTTGATAGACCAAATGAAATATTCCAGTGTTCATTTTTCTCACCTATAAAATAGTAATAGCAACAAAACCTGAGTTCAGTCATGGAATGCGCTTAGAACTCCAAATCCAGCAAATGCTTCTTGGGCCATGGATGGCATCACATAGGGACTAGGCAGCTATTTGACCTTTGTCTGTAAATGACAGTTTATGCCATAGAATTATCTCTTGGATCTTTAGGGACTTGGAAGACCTCCCTGGAAAGTCAACATGAAAAAGATTCATGGTGTTAGATTCTTCTTAAGGCTGCTGAATAGCTGTGCATCTGTTCTGGAATGCCATCTGGAGTCATTTGAGGCTAAGAAGGTGAGCAGTATCAGCTCTTCATTTTGGGTGGGTGAGGGGAATCAAAGTTGAAATATTGCATCTACAAGAATGGTGGTTCTGTTTTACTTTTTTTCCCATTGCCTGGAATGTGTGTTTGGGATTTTTCTACTTGGCATCAGGCTTGGTGCATATACATATTTTCTGAATTAAAGAGAAAGTGTCTTAGTGGCAAGAGTGCTGGGTCTAAGGTCAGACAGAGCCACATTCAAGTTTTGAAACTGCAATTTAGTAGCTGTATAAACTTGAGCAGGTTTCTTCTTTTCTCCAAAACTGAGCTTTTTCATCTCTATAATAGAGATAACTATATTACTACCTTATAGAGATTTTGTGACTCCTAAATGCTCTTGGCACATATTAAAGGTGTAATACACATTAACTGTTGTTATAGAACACCAACTGAATACATGCTGAGCACATGTTTATCAAGGCATGGTGCCTATGGCTTCTACACTACATGAGACAGAGTCCCTTGGCACACTTTATCTCATGGAGGACATCTGCCAGCTATGTTAATTGGCATGGTGGCTTCTTGTAGAAGACACCCATGGGGCTGTATCTTCAGTTCCCCATTTTCTAATAATTGCCTTGCCCTTGCTCATCCTTAGTGTGACTGTAAGAGTTACTGTTCCAGTGCAGTGATTCTATTCCTTAGACACAGCTGACTGGCCCAAGGTTTGGACTTGGGACCCATAAAGTTGAGTTTGCTTCTTTGTCCTATAGCAGTAAGATCGGGGTTATTAGAGTAGCCGTGCTTCCTTCCAGGTGGACCTGAGAAGCAAAAGAATTTGGTCTAGAGAAGGAAAAGGAAAGAGAAAGAAAAGAGAAAAGAACAAAAGAAAGAAAGAGAAAGATATATGTAGTGGATGTGTAGGGAGGAGTGTGAATATGAGCTGGAGAATGAATCCCAAGCATTACCTTGCTCCATTTATTCCTGAGATCCAGCCATATTCCTAGTCCTGAGATGATCCAGCAGCATTTGAATACTTAATCTCTACTTTTACCTAAGCTGTTGAGAGTTGGGTTTTTGTCACTTTCAACCCCCCCAAATTCTAAGTAATACCTTCTATGAATGTTATACCAGGGAGGGTGCCCAGAACACATGTCTAACAGATGTTATAGCTGTTACACACAGCTGACGTTACACCCACCTGGCCTTTCTAAACGGTTGGTTATTATCATGACACTCACAGCAGAGAGTATATACATGAGTTTTAAGATGACTATCTGTATGTTGTTGTTTTTTCTTTGAGTTATTTCCCTCTGCATGAAAGAAACAATGGCAGATAACATGTTCTCAGTTCTGAGGTAGTCAAACCAATATGGTCTTAAGGATAGGAGAGAAGTTGGAGTGGTATTGTAGCTGCAGATATTGGCAGTTTTTAACACTGAACCCCAGGAAACTCACAGACCAGGGACACAAAAGGAAAGGATGAGAAGAGCAGAGTCCCTCAGAGACTTTCCTTCCCCCACCAATTTCTGCTGGAGCTACAATCCTTCAATACTGCCAGGGTCACTTATTAGAGGGAGAGCAACCCTGGAAAAAGATTTCCCAGGTCCCAGTGGCTCAAACAACCTCTACCCCTATGATAGGCTGCACCTGCAGAGCTAGAAGGCTGTGAACTATCACCCTGTTGGGGAGGCAGGATAGCATGGTAGATAAGAGCATGGATTGCAGAGACAGACTTTTTGGGTTTGAATTCTGGCTCTGTTGTGTGAACCTGGGCAAGTTAGATACTTTCTATTCTTCCATTTCTTCTTCTGTGAGCTGAGGATAACACTGTTATCTAACTCAAAGGTCTGTGAGGGGACTGAGTGGGTTTATATATGAAAAGCACTTAGCATTTGGCACACATTAAGCATGATACAAGTATTACCATTATCACGACTGCTGCCACTTACTACACTACTACCGCCCCCAACTCTAGATCATAACCCACATACGAGGCAACACTGGAACATAGCAGAAAGCTAAACAACAAAATAGGAGCGGTTAGCATAGTCAGTTCAAAAGGAAAGGTGTTCATACTGAGAATTACAGGAATTGAGCAGCAGTACAGGGAAGACCCTCATCTTAAAGTCTCTGGGCTGGAGGGAGCCTTGGTGATCTTCTTATCCAGTACCTGACAAGACACATGAACCTAATTGTTAATATTTCTGGCATATAATTGTTCAATATACCCTTGCACACTTCTCAATAGGGAACTCACTTCTTTCTGAATGAGGTTGAAGTGATCTTATTAAAGGGCTCTGTCAGGTACCAAGTCACATAAGCTAGGAAACTAAGAGCCAACTGTTACTTTTTCTTCCACCTCATATCATTCATTTGCCCCTTATTCATTTAGTAAGTCTTATTAACTTCCCCTACCGCACCCCAAATGCAAGGCAACTTGCAGTTATTGGGAGGAATGTGGTTCCTGAAGACCATGTGTAGCGGAAAAGTTGTATAAGACGAAACCTGTGTAGAAGACAGGTATTTCTGTTGATCAGCTTAAGTGTCACTGCCCTATGATTAGAGTGTAAACAAAGCTTCAATATATTTGGCCTGATAGTTTTGAAAAGAACCATGCATTAATGTATTTTACATTCAGGGAATTCACATTATTTCAAATTGTCTGTATAAAATAAATTTTATATAAATATTTTTATATCACACTTTCAAATCTATGTAATTTAAATTTACTTAAGATGTTTCTTGACCCTGTCCCTTTCTCATATCACCTCTGCCTCTCCTTTAGTTCAGACGCTCATTATCTCTTCCTGGATTGTTAAATTTCCATTTTATATTGTGATTTACACTGCTTGTTTATGTGTCTATATCTCTGTCAGTCTGTAAATTTAAGAGTAGGGGACAATTTCTGTTTATCTTTTTGCTCCTTCTCACTTGGATCACTCCCTCCCCCATGCATGCATGCATGCATGCATTCACGCATGTACATACATGCACGCACACACGCGCACACACACACACACACACAGTGTATCTGAAAATATTACTTCATTCAGTCTTCCCAGCAATTCTAGGAAGCAGATGGATATTATCTTCACTTTTCAAATTAAGGCTCAGAGTGGTTAATACAATTGTATAAGAGTCACAAGGTTCCTAAGTGACAGAGTCAGCATTGCGACCCAAGCCTCTCTGACTTTAAAGTCCATATTCTTTCTACCACACCAGAACTCTCTTCCCAATATTCCCTTTGCCCATTTTAAGTTTAAAGACCGAGACTGCCTATTTCCTCTTTATTTGCATAACCTTTTTTTTTTTTTTTTTTTTTTTGTAGTAACAACCACATCCAGGCTGGTATTTAGGAAAATTTATAGCTAATATATTGATTATTCCTGAAGCAGAATATTCCTGAATATTGGGACTGGGAGAAATGAGGAATGCTTAGAAATGGAGCAACTGGTTTAGAAGTGATGATGGTTAGTATGTCTGGCTTTTCAAGTAATGCTATGGCCAAGGCCCAGAGTTCTACTAAGCTTAATTCTCGTCCTTTGTCTCCCAAAATGACATGAACCAGACTGAAAATCCCTAAGACCTGGCGGTGACTTTGATGTTCACTCAGCTCCCTGCTTGTTGTTGGACTTTGTCACTGGTTTGGGCTGACCGATCAAAGGGAAGCGTAAGAAACCCAAGCCGGGAACCAAGGGTTCTACACTACTGCTAGTAGAGCCCTCCCCTTTCTGCTGCCTTACTCAGAATGCTCAGGAGTCCTGACACACTCCTCCCTTCTGAAAGTCACAACATGCACTCCCATCTGAAGGCTTACATGGCAGTTGCAACCTCTGTCTGTAGTATTCTTCCTTTTCTTTGCTTGCCCATTTCCTGTTCATCATTTGGGTTCCAGTCTAAGTGTCTCTTGTTAGGAAGGTCCATTTTGATTTTCTAGAGTAGAAGGAGGATTTCTGTCAAGATCTTGCTGAGATAAACTGTACTTAACAGCAGACATTAGTTACATAATTATTTCATAAGCATTTGATGCCTCTTTTGTATATCAGACTATAAGCTGCTTGAGAGCAGAAACTGTGCCCATTTCCTTCATCACTCATGTCTGGCACAGATCACAAAACTTTGTACATGACACACACTTAATATTGATCAGTGGGTAGATGAACAGGTGGGAGATAATATAATCATCTTCCTACTTCTCCCCATTTGAGAGAGATGAAGAGGGATGAAAAGAGAGATGACTTCTGGTGTCAGCTGGAGGAACATAATGTTTCAATAAGAAATAAGAGATTTCATTTTCTGGACTGTTGTTTTCAGAATATTTGTCATTGCAATTTTCACTTTATTTGACAGGACCATTTATATTCCTGTAAGAATGAAATTGAATAAATACATTTCAGAATAACCCAAGGTGACCTGCAGACCTAGGCAGCCTGAGCTTGCTAGAGGGCAAGAAGTCTTTGGGCATCAAGAAGGGCAGACCAGCATGTTTGAGTTTAAACTGGTACTTTCTCCTTCACTGTGATTCTTAAAAATCAGATGCAAATCTGAGAATAACACTCATCTTCGGTTTCAGAATGTGATACATTTAGGCCTTACACAATAAAAACAATGAGAACCTAAGCTAAATTAAAACTTCCCTCCTTACCTTCCACATATTCACAAGTTTGTAGGGCTAGTTCATTTTTCATCTTTTAAAATGAAAAGGGTAATTCATGCTCACAATAAAAATATTGTTGAGCAGTGCCTGTAAGGAGCCAGGCTGGTGTGGAAAATGACAGAGCTCCCTGGGAGCTTTTAGATTCTCCTTAGGGAGTCTGGAATGCCACAGGATTTAACATTTCAACAGACTGGCTGTATTATTTATCTTCCCAACATGGAATACTTACTTGTGAGAATAAATGGAGGGTGTTATTAATTGTTAATCTGGTCTAACCTGCATAAACCAGTACCACGGGGCTAAACCTGGACATATGTTCATCCCCTGTTTAGTAACACTTTGCAAGAACAATGACATAGATGTCTAGTAGTACATCACTCATTACAAAGTGAATTTTACAGTTTATAGTTACTCTGGAGATTCAAATAAGGAACAGAGTGGCATCACTACTTAATGCTGGATGGTTAGTAAAGACTGTAACAAGGATGTATAATCCGATCTGCATTTGGAAGGATGAACTGGATGGGTAGGTAGGGGGAACAGGGAGGTAAGGGGAACAGATTTGCCCCACATGAGTGAAAGTGAGAAGGTGTTTTTCAGAAGTTAACCAATTGATTTTGATTATTTAGCCTGGAGTAAAAATTGTGAAAATTATCAATATTTTAAGAAAGAAGAAATCTGTAGTCAACATTCCTACTTTCTGTCCATGCTTACTGTAGAATTCTCCAAACCTGCAACAGTCTCAAACCCTGCAAAGATCAGCCTGAAGTGCCTGAGGCAGGATCCACAGTGATGTTTCTCTTGTTTCTTCCTTGCCTCTTCCTCCTTCTCTTTCCCTTTTCACTCTCCTTTTCTTCTCCCTCTCCCCTCCTCTTCTAGAAGTCTTTATACCACACTCTTTCACATACACTCCATCCTGGTGTCTCTCTGGACTTGGGGACTGGGGGCCAGAGAAACACCAGTCAGAACATTCTGGAATGTCAGGGCTGTCATTCCAAAATTATAAGCTGAGACTCTGGGGCATGGGATGACTGATTGCCTCCTATCCAGGGAACATTAACTCCTCTAGGTTCCTGAAATTTCCTTAACACCAGATCTCTCTTCTTTAGGAGGAGAACTGATGGCTGAAGACCCACTTGGGGCACTTTCAGTGAGGGACACATTTTTGTCTCTTCCTTACCTTTTTTTTAAAAAAAGATTTTTATTTATTAATTTGTCAGAAAGTGAGAGAAAGAGAGCACAAGCAGGGGGAATAGCAGGCAGAGCAGGCAGAGGGAGAAGAAGGCTCCCTGCTGAGCAAGGAGCCTTAAGCAGGATTCGATACAGGACCCTGGGATTGTGACTTGAGCCAAAGGCAGATGCTTATCTGACTGAGCCACCCAGGCATCCTGTCTCTTCCTTACCTTTGAACCAAGGTCTAATATTCCTTCTAAAAGAGAGCCTGTTACCATTTTTCAAGAGGATTTCTTTTAAGACAACCAAATTGCTGAGTGTCATTTTTCTGGTCTTGCCATTTACAACTGTGAACTGTGAGCTCCCCTCAGTCAAGGTGTTTTGAAAGGTGCTGTGTTACCAGGTGGATGTGAACCCCAGTGAACGTTCTCAGAACCTTGAGTACTCTGTCCAAGTAACACAGGCAGAAGGGCAGGATATTTGAGTGCATTAGCAGTAGATTTTAATTTTTTTCTTGATGAAAAATGTACTATTTTTCCAGCTTTTAAAGAAAATTCTGGTATGTTAATGCAGTGTTATATTTGTTTCAGGTATAAAACACAATGATTCAACACAGTGATTCAACACTTCCATATATTACTCAGTGTTCGTCATGATAAATGTTCTCTTAATCCCCTTCACCTCTTTCACCCATCCCCCCACCCACCTTCCCTCTGGTAGCCATCTGCTTGTTCTCTATAGCTGAGAGTCTGTTTTTGGTTTCTCTCCCTCTCCCTCTTTCCTTTTTTTCCCCCTATGATCATTTGTTTTGTTTCTTAAATTCCACACATGAGTGAAATCATATGGTATTTGTCTTTCTCTGACTGATTTATTTCACCTAGCATTATATTCTCTAACTCCATCCAATTTGTTAGAAATGGCAAGTTTTCATTCTTTTTTATGGCTGAATAATATTCCACTGTGTGTGTGTGTGTGTGTGTGTGTGTGTGTGTGTGTGTGTGTATGTATGTGCATACATACATCTTCTTTGTTTACTCATCTATCAGTGGATACTTGGGTTGCTTCCATAATTTGACTAGTGTAGATAATGCTACAATAAACTTAGGGGTGGTTTGTATCCCTTCCAATTAGTGAAAAATGTACTTTTTTAAAGTATAAAATAATGTTTCATAATTACAAGACGTTTATGTGCTTTTCATAGTTATTGTATTTGCAAACTCTTTTTCTTCCTCTGGGAAGTTATAGGTAACACTCTCTTCCCCAGCCCCCTTTTGCTCTATTGATGCTGGCTTCTCTGAAAGGAGGTGACCTACAGAGCATGTGTCTATCACTGCAAGCTTCAGGAAAGCATGGAGAGCCAAGGAAAAAGGGCAGTTTTTTCAGAGAAAAAGAGGTCAGGAGAGAAAGAACTTACTTTTAAACCAGAACTGTGGGTAGCTGCATATTGCTTCTGAGGGGGTTAGAAGGAGGCTAGAAGTATTCAGGAAAATTCTACCCAGGAGGATACTGGGAAGAATCATGGGCTCCTGTGATGTGAAGAATAGGGATATTATTCAGCCGTGAGAATGAAGGAAATGCTGCTATTTGTGAAAACATGACTAGACCTTGAGAGCATTATGCTAAGTGAAATAAGTCGGAGAAGTGCAAATACTGTATGACCTCACATGTGAAATCTAAAAAGGTCTGTTTCTCGTAGAAACACAGAGTAGAATGGTGTTTACCAGGGACTGGGGGTGGTGGTCATGGGAAATGGGGAGATAATTGGTCAGAGGGTACAAACTTCCAGTTATAAGATGAGTAATTTCTGGGGACCTAATATACAGCATGGTGATTATAGCTAATAATTCTGTATTATACACTTGAAAGTTGCTAAGAGAGTAGATCTTAAATGTTTTCACCACAAAAAAAAGAAATAGTAATTATGTGACATGATGGAGGGGTTATCTAAATCGGTGGTGGTAATCATTTTGCAATATATGTCTATCTAATCAAACAAATGTTATTTGAATTCATAAGGACAAGACACTTCCACTGGTTTGCGGGAGTCCCTGGGAGAGTTGAGAATAAACTGGCTGTCTCTCTAGATGTGGGTTCTTGTCTCACGTTGCTTGCTCATAACTTCTCCTTTCCTCATTTCTTCTCATTTCACTGGAGGTACATGCTTTCTTCTCTGAGTGAGGGATGTTTTTCTCGGAAGGAGGCATAGTTACAGATGTAGTTTGCTTTCATGGTTTACATTGTCTAGGTGCTTTTGATTATAGTCCCATTTCTAGGCTTCTTTTTTCCCCTTTTAAATCAAACTTACGGTCACATTGCTCTGGAGAACAACACTGCTGCAAAATACATGCTAAACAACTGATTATTAATAAGTTAAAGCAAATTCTCATTAAATGACTCTTTGTAAGGCCCTGTTGAGGGAAAATGGTGTTTCTCAACCAGAAATATGCATTCGAAACTCCTGAGGAGCTTCTAATAAAATAGAATCTGAGAGGGCATGGAACCCAAAGCAATTTACAGATTCAATGCAATCCTTATCAAAACCCCCATGACATTTTTACATTAACAGAAAAATTTATCATGAAATTCTCAAGGGACCCAGAATATCCAAACCAATCCTGAAAAGGAACAAAGTTGGGAGGTTTCAGACTCCCTGATTTCAAAAACATATTATAAACCTACAGTAATTAAAACAGTGTGGTACTGGCATAAAGATAGATATATAGATGAGTATAATAGAATAGAGGGCCCAGAAATAAACCCTGGTCTGTATGGTGAAATGATCTTGGTGCCAAGCCCACTCAAGGAGAAAAGAACATTCTCTTCAACAAATGGTGTTGCAGAAACTGGATGTCCACATGCAAAAATATGAAGTTGGACCCTTACCTTACACTGTATGTAAAAATTAATTCAAAATGACAAAAGACTTAAATGTAAGACTTAAAACCTTACTCATAGAAGAAAACTGAGGGAAAGAATCATGATATTGGGTTTCAGGATAATTTCTTGGATATGATACCAGAAGCATATGCAACAAAAGCAAGGTTAGATAAATAGGGCTATATCAGACTTAAAAACTTTTGTGCATCAAAGGACATAATCAGTAGAGTGAAAAGGCAGACTACAGAATGAGCGAAAATATTTACAAATTGTACATCTAGTGAAGGGCTAATATCCAGAATATATAAAGAAGTCCTACAACTCAATAACAACAGAAATTACCTTCTTAAAATATGGGCAAAGGATTTGAATAGACTTTTCTCCAAAGGTACACAAATGGCCAACAGGCATATGAAAAGATTCTTAACAGCACTAATTAGAGAAATTAGAGAAATGCAAATTGAAATCAAAATGACCTGTCACCTCACATCCATTAGGATGGTTACTGTCAAAGAGACAGAAAATAACAAGTGTTGGTGAGAATGTGAAGAAATTGGAATGCTTGTGTACTGTTGCTGGAGCATGTAAGATGGTGCTGCCTCTGTGGAGAACAGTAGGGTGGTTCCTCAAAACACTAAACCTACTTCTGGGTACATATAAAAGACTATGGACTCTGAGAAACAAACTGAGGATTCTAGAGGGGAGGGGGTGGGGGATGGGTTAGCCTGGTGATGGGTATTAAAGAGGGCATATACTGAATGTGTTATATGCAAACAATGAATCATGGAATACTACATCAAAAACTAATGATGTAATGTATGGTGATTAACATAACATAATAAAATAAAAAAAAAACATGGGAAACAACATGTGATGATAGATTTCACCTTACAGGCCACATTTCTTGAGTTTAGCCTTTTTCTTCCTTTAATATACTTTGATATTTCTCTAAAAGAAGTATAAAGTACAATCGGGGGGCACCTGGGTGATCCCAGGGTCCTGGGATTGAGTCCCACATCGGGCTCCCTGCTTGGCGGGAAGCCTGCTTCTCCCTCTCCCACTCCCCCTGCTTGGGTTCCCTTCTCGCTGTGTATCTCTCTGTCAAAAAAATAAAATCTTTAAAAAAATTAAAAAATATAAAAAAATAAAAGAATTGAAAGCAGGGTCTCAAAAAGATATCTGAACATCCATATTCACAGCAGCATTATTTGCAAGAGCCAACATGTGGAAGCAAACTGAAAGTCCACTGATGGTTGAATGGACAAAGAAAATGGAGTATATACATAAAAGAGAATATTATTCAGCCTTAAAAATGAAGGAAATTGTGTCACATTCTAGAACATGGGTGAAACTTGAAGACATTATGCCAAGCAAAATAAGCTAGTTACACAAAGACAAATACTGCATGATTCCACTTATGTGAGGCACTTACATCCATAAAGGCGAAAAGTAGAATGGTGGTTGCCAGGGGAGGGGGAGGGGGCAGGGGTGAATTGTTATTTAATGGGTATAGAGTTCAAGTTTTACAAGATAAGAATATCCTGGAGATTGGTTATACAATAATGTGAATATAGTTAACACTACTGAACTGTACAATTAGAAATGTTTAAGAGGTTTAAAAAAATACCACGACCAGACCCCAACTTCAGACCATTGCACCAATGTGTCTGGGGTAGGGACCCAGGGTTGATGCTTCTACATAGCTCCCCAGCTGACTGAGGTATGCAGCAGGGTTGAGAACCACTGGAGTGGAGGCAGGATGTATAAGGGCTGGTCCTGCCATCTGGAGGGAATGTGCCATTTGTAAGGAGAACACCATAGAGTCAGTCCATTGTACTAGAAGCCTTAGAGAGTTACAAAGTGTCAAGAAAAATCCAGAAGGCAAAGACCTTCCTTGTAGCATGGGGTGAGTTTTCAGGCATTTGTTCTGGGTTTTGCAGAATCAAAGGGGCTGACAGGATGAATTACAATTTCAAAGATAAGCTAATGCCAGCTTGCAGAGGGTCTTGAATGTCATACTTAGAAGATTAGATATTATTCAGTAGACAATGGGGAGTCATTGCTTTTTTAGCCAGGGAGTGAAAAAGAGCTAAAACATCTGGGTGATTTAAAATCCAGAGTGATAAGAGCTTTGTTTGAAGATGATCTATTTTATTCTTCCTTAAATGACATATACCATCCAGTAGTTCCAAATTGCCTGTTCACATTTCATGCAGATTTTCAACACATGTTTTTTTCATTTCTCCTGCGTGGTCCAGAGCTCTGTTTCCTCCAACCTGATGCTCCCTAGGCCCCAATTCACCCATTCAAGCACATGGGAGTCACTACATCCTGGTTCCCATCTAACCTGCTCAAGCACTTTGCTAAGCTAAAGCTATCTGCCAACAACTCTCTTAAGAGAGGAGCATGTCATGTTTGAAAGATTAACGCTGACTACCTTCTACAGCAAAAACCACTTTGTAAGCACGACTCCCACACGGAAGCTGGGGTGAATGCTGCTGATCTTGAGGAGGACCACTGGGGCCTTTGGGGGAGGCAAGCAGCTATCTCGTCACTTAGCTTCCTTCCGAACTGCCTGCTTTCTTCCCTTCCCTTGGAAAGCCTGGACATTTGTATTTTGCAGAATATTTTCAAATTTGCTTCTGGACCTAGACATTTCGAAACAACTAACCTGTTTTGTTTGAGAAATGCATTTAAATAAGTTAATGAAACCGCTGCTCCGAATGAATCCTTTCAGGCTGCTTACAGAGAAATTTTGAAAGGGCAATATTATCACTGACAAAAACTGCAGCATCTGAGCAATTTGATATCCAGAAAGCTGAGCAGGGAGGCAGAACATAATGACAGAGTTTTACCTATAGCAAAGCCATTAAAGGTCGCCTACTGTAAGGACAGCTGAAATAGAATTTGTTTTCAAATTATAAGATTAAAGAACGTTCCTTGAAGAAAGTATTATTATACAGTGTCAAAAGAAAGAGAGAGATTAAAATAGTTGGAAGATGCAATCACAGCTGAGATAAATTCTACTTTCTCTGTGGTTTGCACACCCTGCAGTCTCTCCGCCTCAATGGGTTGGGTGGGTTGTAGAAATTAACAAGTGCTCCTCTCTCCACACAGATCTTTCTCCCACTGAGAGTTCTTTTCCCCTCTGGTCTTACTGAAAACACACTTGCCTACCAGGGAAACCATGTGGAGGAATGGAGGGTTTCTTTGTTAATGGTGCCCATTGGAGAGGACAACATTAAAAATTCTTTAAAATGAAAGGGGCAATTTTGAGTTTCCAAGTCATTAGGCAGGTTTATGACTTGACCATTTGCAAAGAAGCTGATGGGACTCTCCACACAGCCATTTCACTTAACTTTGGTTCGTCTCACACATGGCTTTTTCTCAGTTTTTCCCCCATGCCCAGAACTCCTCTCGCGTAGGCTGAGGCTCCCTTTGGAAAACATGGGAAAAGCCCATCCTGCCTTCTCTGCAGCACCATTTTACTTAAAATGCTTTAGCACATTAACAAGAGTGTATAGGACTTTTCACAATGAGCAAGTTAAATCAAATATAAACCTGCTCTATTACTACTGTCAATTCTAGAACATGTATCATGCATAAGTTCTTTATAAATATTAGCTAAATGATGCAAATGCTTTCTGCATTTTAAAAATACTTGAATATATTCCTTGAAAACAAATTTTGTCTTTATGTAAGACTTTCTTTTTTTATATATTTTTATTTTTTATTGTTATGTTAATCACCATACATCATTAGTTTTTGATGTAGTGTTCCATGATTCATTCTTTTTTTATTTATTTTTTTAAAATTTTTTGTTGTTATGTTAATCACCATACATCATTAGTTTTTGATGTAGTGTTCCATGATTCATTCTTTGTGCATAACACCCAGTGCTCCATGCAGAACGTGCCCTCTTTAATACCCATCACCAGGCTAACCCATCCCCCCGCCCCCTCCCCTCTAGAACCCTCAGTTTGTTTTTCGGAGTCCATCGTCTCTCATGGTTTGTCTCCCCCTCCAGCTTACTCCCCTCCATTCTTCCCCTCCTGCTATCTTCTTCTTTTTCTTTTTCTTAACATATATTGCATTATTTGTTTCAGAAGTACCGATCTGTGATTCAACAGTCTTGCACAATTCACAGTGCCCATGATAGCACATACCCTCCCCAATGTCTGTCACCCAGCCACCCCATCCCTCCCACCCACCACTCCAGCAACCCTCAGTTTGTTTCCTGAGGTTAAGAATTCCTCATATCTGTGAGGTCATATGATACATGTCTTTCTCTGATTGACTTATTTCACTCAGCATAACACCCTCCAGTTCCATCCATGTCGTTGCAAATGGCAAGATCTCATTCCTTTTTATGGCTGCATAATATTCCATTGTATATATATACCACTTCTTCTTTATCCATTCATCTGTCGATGGACATCTTGGCTCTTTCCACAGTTTGGCTATTGTGAACATTGCTGCTATAAACATCGGGGTGCACGTACCCCTTCGGATCCCTACATTTGTATCTTTGTGGTAAATACCCAGTAGTGCAATTGCTGGATCGTATGGTTGCTCTATTTTCAACTGTTTGAGGAACCTCCATGCTGTTTTCCAGAGTGGCTGCACCAGCTTGCATTCCCACCAACAGTGTAGGAGGGTTCCCCTTTCTCCACATCCCTGCCAACATCTGTCGTTTCCTGACTTGTTAATTCTAGCCATTCTGACTGGTGTGAGGTGGTATCTCACTGAGGTTTCGATTTGGATTTCCCTGATGCCGAGCGATGTTGAGCACTTTTTCATGTGTCTGTTGGCCATTTGGATGTCTTCTTTGGAAAAATGTCTGTTCATGTCTTCTGCCCATTTCTTGATTGGATTATTTGTTCTTTGGGTGTTGAGTTTGATAAATTCTTTATAGATTTTGGATACTAGCCCTTTATCTGATATGTCATTTGCAAATATTTTCTCCCATTCTGTTGGTTGTCTTTTGGTTTTGTGGACTGTTTCTTTTGCTGTGCAAAAGCTTTTTATCTTGATGAAATCCCAATAGTTCATTTTTGCCCTTGCTTCCCTTGCCTTTGGCGATGTTTCTAGGAAGAAGTTGCTGCGGCTGAGGTCAAAGAGGTTGCTACCTGTGTTCTCCTTTAGGATTTGGATGGACTCCTGTCTCACGTTTAGGTCTTTCAACCATTTGGAGTCTATTTTTGTGTGTGGTGTAAGGAAATGGTCCAGTTTCATTCTTCTGCGTGTGGCTGTCCAATTTTCCCAACACCATTTGTTGAAGAGACTGTCTTTGGGCCATTGGACATTCTTTCCTGCTTTGTCAAAGATGAGTTGACCATGGAGTTGAGGGTCCATTTCTGGGCTCTCGATTCTTTTCCATTGATCTATGTGTCTGTTTTTGTGCCAGTACCATACTGTCTTGATGATGACAGCTTTGTAATAGAGCTGGAAGTCTGGAATTGTGATGCCACCAGCTTTGCTTTTCTTTTTCAATATTCCTCTGGCTATTCAGGGTCTCTTCTGGTTCCATACAAATTTTAGGATTATTTGTTCCATTGCTTTGAAAAAAGTGGATGGTATTTTGATGGGGATTGCACTGAATGTGTAGATTGCTCTAGGTAGCATTGACATCTTCACAATGTTTGTTCTTCCAATCCATGAGCATGGAACCTTTTTCCATTTCTTTGTGTCTTCCTCAATTTCTTTCATGAGTATTTTATAGTTTTCTGAGTACAGATCCTTTGCCTCTTTGGTTAAATTTATTCCTAGGTATCTTATGGTTTTGGGTGCAATTGTAAATGGGATTGACTCCTTGATTTGTCTCTCTTCTGTCTTGTTGTTGGTGTATAGGAATTCCACTGATTTCTGTGCATTGATTTTATATCCTGCCACTTTACTGAATTCCTGTATGAGTTCTAGCAGTTTTGGGGTGGAGTCTTTTGGGTTTTCCACATACAGTATCATATCATCTGCAAAGAGTGAGAGTTTGGCTTCCTCTTTGCCAATTTGGATGCCTTTGATTTCTTTTTGTTGTCTGATTCTGTGGCTAGGACTTCTACTACTATGTTAAATAGCAGTGGTGACAGAGGACATCCCTGATGTGTTCCTGACCTTAGGGGAAAAGATCTTAGCTTTTCCCCATTGAGAATGATATTCGCTGTGGGTTTTTCTTAGATGGCTTTTATGATATTGACGTATGTAGCCTCTATCCCTATACTGTGAAGAGTTTTGATCAAGAAAGGATGCTGTACTTTGTCAAATGCTTTTTCTGCATCTATTGAGAGGATCATATGACTTGTTCTTTCTTTTGTTAATATATTGTATCACGTTGATTGATTTGCAGATTTTGAACCAACCTTGCAGCCCAGGGATAAATCCCACTTGATCATGGTGAATAATCCTTTTAATGTACTGTTGGATCCTATTGGCTAGTATTTTGGTGAGAATTTTTGCATCCATGTTCATCAAGGATATTGGTCTGTAATTCTCCTTTTTGATGGGGTCTTTGTCTGGTTTTGGGATCAAGGTAATGCTGGCCTCATAAAATGAGTTTGGAAGTTTTCCTTCCATTTCTTTTTTTTTGGGAACAGTTTCAGAAGAATAGGTATTAATTCTTCTTTAAATGTTTGATAGAATTCCCCCGGGAAGCCATCTGGCCCTGGGCTTTTGTTTGTTGGGAGATTTTTGATGACTGCTTCAATTTCCTTAGTGGCTATAGGTCTGTTCAGGTTTTCTATTTCTTCCTGGTTCATTTTTGGTAGTTTTTACATCTCTAGGAATGCACCCATTTCTTCCAGGTTATCTAATTTGCTGGCATAGAGTTGCTCATAATATGTTCTTATAATTGTTTGTATTTCTTTGGTGTTGGTTGTGATCTCTCCTCTTTCATTCATGATTTTGTTGATTTGGGTCATTTCTCTTTTCTTTTTGATAAGTCTGGCCAGCGGTTTATCAATCTTGTTAATTCTTTCAAAGAACCAGCTCCTAGTTTCATTGATCTGTTCTACTGTTCTTTTGGTCTCTATTTCATTGATTTCTGCTCTGATCTTTATTATTTCTCTTCTCCTGCTGGGTTTAGGGTTTATTTGCTCTTCTTTCTCTAGCTCTTTTAGGTGTAGGGTTAGGTTGTGTATTTGAGACCTTTCTTGTTTCTCGAGAAAGGCTTGTATTGCTATATACTTTCCTCTCAGGACTGCCTTTGCTGTATCCCGAAGATTTTGAACAGTTGTGTTTTCATTTTCATTGGTTTCCATGAATTTTTTTAATTCTTCTTTAATTTCCTGGTTGACCCATTCATTCTTTAGTAGGATGCTCTTTAGCCTACACGTATTTGAGTTCTTTCCAACTTTCCTCTTGTGATTGAGTTCTAGTTTCAAAGCACTGTGGTCCGAAAATATGCAGGGAATGATCCCAATCTTTTAGTACCGGTTGAGACCTGATTTGTGACCTAGGATGTGATCTATTCTGGAGAATGTTGCACGGGCACTAGAGAAGAATGTGTATTCTGTTGCTATGAGATGGAATGTTCTGAATATGTCTGTGAAGTCCATTTGGTCCAGTGTTTCATTTAAAGTCTTTATTTCCTTGTTGATCTTTTGCTTAGATGATCTGTCCATTTCAATGAGGGGAATGTTAAAGTCCCCCACTATTATTGTATTGTTGTCAATGTGTTTCTTTGCTTTTGTTATTAATTGACTTATATGATTGGCTGCTCCCTGTGAGGGGCATAGATATTTACAATTGTTAGATCTTCTTGTTGGATAGACCCTTTAGTAGGATATAGTGTCCTTCCTCATCTCTTATTAGTCTTTGGTTTAAAATCTAATTTGTCTGATATACGAATTGCCACCCCAGCTTTCTTTTGGTGTCCATGAGCATGGTAAATGGTTTTCCACCCCTCACTTTCAATCTGGGGGTGTCTTTGGGTCTAAAATGAGTCTCTTGCAGACAGCATATCGATGGGTCTTGTTTTTTAATCCAATCTGATAGCCTGTGTCTTTTGATTGGGGCATTTAGCCCATTTATATTCAGGGTAACTATTGAAAGATAGGAATTTAGTGCCATTGCATTGCTTGTAAGGTGACTGTGACTGTAGATTGTCTGTGTTCCTTTCTGATCTATGCTGCTTTTAGGCTCTCTCTTTGCTTCGAGGACCCCTTTCAATATTTCTTTCAGGGCTGGTTTTGTGTTTGCAAATTCCTTTAGTTTTTGTTTGTCCTGGAAGCTTTTTACCTCTCCTTCTATTTTCAATGACAGCCTTGCTGGATATAGTATTCTTGGCTGCATATTTTTCTCATTTAGTGCTCTAAAGATATCATGCCAGTCCTTTCTGGCCTGCCAGGTCTCTGTGGATAGGTCTGTTGCCATCTAATGTTTCTACCATTGTAGGTTGCATATCTCTTCTCCTGAGCTGCTTTCAGGATTTTCTCTTTGTTTCTGAGACTCGTAAGTTTTACTATTAAATGTCGGGGTGTTGACGTATTATTATGGATTTTGAGAGGGGTCCTCTGTGCCTCCTGGATTTTGATGCCAGCTTCCTTCCCCACATTAGGGAAGTTCTCTACTATAATTTGCTCCAATATACCTTCTGCCTCTCTCTCTCTTTCTTCTTCTTCTGGGATCCCAATTATTCTAATGTTGTTTTGTCTTAATGTATCGCTTATCTCTCGAATTCTGCCCTCATGATCCTGTAGTTGTTTCTCTCTCTTTTTCTCAGCCTCTTTATTTTCCATCATTTGGTCTTCCATATCGCTGATTCTCTCTTCTGCCTCATTTATCCTAGCAGTTAGTGCTCCCATTTTTGATTGCACCTCATTAATAGCCTTTTTGATTTCGACTTGGTTAGATTTTAGTTCTTTTATTTCTCCAGAAAGTGTTTCTCTAATAACTTCCACGCTTTTTTCAAGCCCAGCTAGGTATCTTTAAAGTCATGATTCTGAACTCTAGGTCCGACATCGTACTAATGTCAGTATTGAGTAGGTCCGTGGCAGACGGTACTACTTCTTGTTCTTTTTGCAGAGGTGATTTTTTTCATCTTGTCATTTTGTCCAGAGGAGAACAGATAAATGAGAGAACAAAATTCTAGCAGGTTGACAACGTCCCCAGCAAATATACACTATACAAATCAGAAAAGACCTGAAACCAGGGGAAAAGAAAGGGAAAGGAAGAAAAAAGAAAGAGGAAAAAAAAAGAAAAAGAAAAAGATAAAAACAAACAAAAACAGAACAAAACCAAAAAAAAACAGAATATGATCAAATATGATCAGGCTAGTGCATAGATGAGTGCCACACACTAGATTTTGGGTGTATTTTGGTCTGTTAGAAGAAAGTGCCTCCTAAAATTTTAAAGGAAGAAAGACTTATATATGTACAAAATAAGGGTTGATACAATGAAGGGATGGAAGATGACTGTAAAGATGAAACTTATAAAAGCTTTTATAAATGGAATTGATAAGAAGTTGTTTGAATGAAGAAAGAAGATTTAAGAAAAAGAAAAAGAAAAAAGAAAGAAAAAAAAGGGGAGAGAGTGTGATCAGGCAGTAGACTAGAACAAAGCCATACACTAGTGATTTAGGGTATATTTTGATCTGTTAGAAGAAAGTGTATATCAAAATTTTAAGGAGAGAAGAACATATATATATATATGCCAAAAATAAGGGTAACTACTATGAATGGATAAAATATGACTCGAAAAATAAAAAAATAAAAAATGTTTTTTAAAAAAGGGATTGATAAGATGTTGGTTGAAAAAGAGAAAAAGAAAAATTCAAAAAAAAACCCAAACAAAAAACAGTTAAAAAAATTAGCTTTGAAAAACTAATGAATCATGGTAAAAAAGCCATGAATTCTATGTTTAGTATTCCCCTAGCGCTGGAGTTCTCCCGTTCTCCTTGATCGGTAAACTTGGTCTTGGCTTACTGGCTGTTCTTGCTGATCTTCTGGGGGAGGGGCCTGTTGCCGTGGTTCCCAAATGTCTTTGCTGGAGGCGGAATTGCCCCGCCCTTGTCGGTCCGGGCTAAGCAAGCTGCTCGGGTTTGCTCTCAGGAGCTTTTGTTCCCTGCAAGCTCTGGTACAGCTTTGGAGGACCAGGGTGAAAATGGTGGCCTCCCCATCTCTGCCCGGAGGAGCTGAGAACTCGGGGCCCCACTCCTCAGTGCGCCCCCAGAGAAAAGCAGTCACTCCCGTCTCCCCAGTCTCCAGCCGCACTCCGTGCTCACCCGGCCTGTGACCGAGCGATTCTATCTCTGGCATCCGACCCTGTGTGGAGTCTCCAAACCCAGCAGATCCCTGCGGTGCGCTCCCGCGCCGCTCCTCCCGGGGGAGGAAGGGGAGTCTCCCCGGCTCTGCCGCTTGTTGGGTCCCTGCTGGAGGCACAGTGGCCCAACTGGGCCGCGGATCACAGTTTATGGCCACCCCAAGGTGCGAGCCCGTGCCTCGGCTCTGTCTCTGCAGCCGGCTTCCCCGCTCCAATCCCTGGGAGCTCTGCTGCACTCAGGCACCCCCGGTCTTTCTGTGACCCTGAGGGTCCTGAGTCCATACTGTCCCGCGAGGTTTCCACCCCCCGCTTAGCCACTGGAGTGACGTCCATCAGCGGAACCGACTTCCAAAAGTTCCAATTTTGTGCTCCGCGGCTCCATCACTCACCAGAAGCGGCCGACAGAGGTCCCCTCCCCCGCTGTCTATCCTCCCACATATTGCCTCAGATTCACTTCTCCTAACGTCCTATCTTCCAGTAAGTGGTTGCTTCTCTGTTCAGAGTTGTTGCTACTCTCTTCTTCGATCTCCTGTTGAGTTCATAGGTGTTCAGAATGGTTTGATCCCTATTCAACTGAATTCCTGAGATCAGAGGAAATCCACGTCTCCTACTCCTCTGCCATCTTGCTCCGCCCCCTCCTATGTAAGACTTTCTGTAATGGGTGCAGTTTGTTCAAACTTAACAGAGTGGCAGGAGATAGGGTGATTATGTAATTTGACTATTTGTAGTATAATAAATAATAATGTGCTATTGTGAGTGCACAGAAGTGGAGGGTTTCTAAATATATTGTCAAAGTGATCATCCAGTTCTTTCTTACTTAAAATAACTACTCAGGACAAAAAAGCCTACTCAATGGTCATTGACCATCCTTTGTGCCTTTTTGTCTTCCTGTGCCAGGCCAATTTCCTTGCTACCCTGTGCCCTTCTCAAATGTTAGTTCTCTGTGAAGTTTGTCCACACCATCTCCTCCCTCAGTGCCTGTGCAGTGAGTAGGAAATTATGGAAAGTTGCTGCCTGAAGGCCAGAGAGAAGCTGGTTGGCAAGGTCTTGACCCAAGAATGGTGGGTCATCTTGTTCTTCCTTCCACTGTCTTGGCTGGAAATACCACAGCATTAGCAACAGCACAGTAGAGCCCCTGGAATATCCCTGCCCTGAGACCAAGGCTCCACAGTGTGTTTTCCACCTCAGTCAGTGAATCAAGAGCTATTGCTTCTGTGCTTTCCTGGGGAATTGGGGGCATCTTCAGGAAGAAACCATTGGCTCTCCTCCCTACCTACAAAACAACAACAACAACTTGACTTGAACTAAGTAATAAACAGTTACTTAGCTAAGGACCCTGGCCTCCTCTAGAGCTGTACTTTTCAACATCAATGATCCAATGCCAGGGGCAAAGTTAACCTGCCTTTTGATGTCATCCTTGTCTCTCTTCTGTTCCCTTTATTTATTTATTTATTTATTTAGCATTACATATTTTTTCTAAGTTTTTATTTAAATTCCAGTTAGTTAACATACAATACGATATTAATTTCAGGTGAACAATATAGTGATTCAACACTGCCGTACAACACCTGGTGCTCATCACAGCAAGGGCACTTCTTAATCCACATCACCTGTTTAACCCATCTGCTCACCCACCTCCCCTCTGGTAACCATCAGTTTGTTCCTTGTAGTTGAGTCTGTTTTTTAATTTGTTCCCTCTCTCTCTCTCTCCTTTTTTTCCCTATGATAATTGGTTTTATTTCTTAAATTCCACATACGAGTGAAGTCATATGGTATTTGTCTTTCTCTGACGGACTTATTTCACTTAGCATTATATTCTCTATCTCCATTCATGTTGTTGCAAATGGCAAGATTTCATTCTTTTTATGGCTGAGTAATATTCCATTATATATATAGAACACGTCTTTTTTATCCATTCATCAGTTGACGGACATTTGGGCTACTTCCATAATTTGGCTATTGTAGATAATGCTTCTGTAAGCATCAGGGTGTATGTATCCTTTTGAATTAGTATTTTTGTATTCTTTGGTTAAATACCTAGTAGTCTAATTGCTGGATTGGAGGAGGGTGTGGAGAAAGGGGAACTCTCTTGGACTGTTGGTGGGAATGCACACTGGTGTTCCATTCCCTTTAACTTCCCTTTTTTGTTTCAGTATCACCCAAAGTGGGTCTTGGAATTCTCTAGCCAAACCCAAGTCCGTCTGCCTGATGTGCAGCAAAGACAATCCCTGAAACATCGAGTATGTAGCAAGGAAGGGGTTTATTCAAGAGGCAACACAAGGAGATGAGAATGTAGGCCTCAAATCCACCTTCCCAAAGGGAGGAGAACAAGGTTTTTATAATAAAGGGGTTGAAATTATATACATATTGATGAAAAGGGTGGGTAGACTCATGACTATTTCTGAGGAAAGGTGGAGTATGCGCATTGAGCAAACATACATATAACATTCATCCCTTGTTTACTTTGGGGTGGAGACTTAATATCAGAAGGAGGTTATCTTAGAACAAGGAGAAGGGGCTCTGGGAATGATCTGAGAGCCCATATAATCTGTATGGGGTCTTGAGTAAGGAATGCAGGGCCTTGTTTGTTCATAGGCTGGACCCATATCAGTTGACCTTGAGTCCAGACTTCTGCAGAGACAGCTAGTGAATTTCATTAACCCTCTGGGGCACAGTTTCAATTCCAGAACCCTGGTAAGGAAATGCGCCTTGTGTCATGGAGATCCTAATGAAAAGGCAAAATTTTGCTATGTATATTTCTTTGTGCATTTTACAGGTTTGGAGGTCAGGCTTATAATTTCATTATCTATTGTTTTCTTTGTCTCAGTTTAGAACCAATCAAGAAAATAGGTGAAAGAATCAGAGAAATGGAGATTAAAATGTCAGCTTTATTAATCATGAGTCTGAATTTGAGAATATGGATTAGATAGGCAGCTACAAATTGTACCTTCTAGCATTTCCCTCCAAGTCTCCTATGCCATAGGGAGGCTGGACATACAAAATAGATGGTTTTATCTGGATTTCCTGCCTCATATCTGTTGTTATAGTGGGGAAGAAAGGAGATACCTGTGGTCCTGGGTCCTTAATCTGTGGAGCAGGAGCACAGCAGAATTCATTCATTCTGGGGTGAGGCAGTAGAGGGATTGAGGAGGGAGGGAGAGAAAGAGGGGTACTGAGACATTTACGTTCAGTTGGTTACACAGTGATGACTTTATGCATGGCAACTAGAAAAACTAAGGATAGTGAATGATATTTTAATGAGTTTTCAAAAACAATGTCGAAATAAATACTGTAGACTTCCATAAACTAAATGTGTGTGCTAAAATACAAGGGCAAACTCTGAGTGAAGAACAGTGAGTAACTTCCAAGCCGGTAGGATTTAAGAAGTGGGATAAAGAAAACTTGCTTGATTGGACAGAAAAATAACAAAATACTTAAACAGTGAAGAAAAACATTAATTTTACCAAAAATAATTTAAGGTAAAAAGCACATTAGTGATAAAGAGGGACACTTCATAATCAAAAGGAAATATTGCAGAAGAGATAAATAGACAACAGTTACAGGTCCTTATCAACATACCTTTCAATCATATAATAAATAAAAATTTAGAACAGATTTAGAATATTAGTGTATCATGAATATCAAGCTTGATGTTATAGATAGACCTAAAGAATATGCATTTTTTAAAGGCATACAGAACATTCATGAAAATTAACTATGCATTCACAAAGGAAATTAAAAAAAATTCAAGAAAATCATCTGTGAATAGACTGGTAAAAGAACTTGTCAATAGGACTTGCACTACCAAATATCAAAGCATTTTATAACGCCATAGTGATTAAAACAGTGCAGCATCAACACAGGGGGAAGCAAGTAGATGAGTGGAACAGAATGGGAAGACCAGAAACAGACTGAAGCTTCTATAGGAATTTGGTAGATGACAGAGAAGCCCTTACCTAGTCAGTGCGAAGGATGATTTGGGGTTGGAACAGTTGGCTTTCTATATGAACATAAAAATAAACTTCACATCTATCTCTCATAAACAAAATAAATTTCAGGTAGATTAAAGACTAAAAGATGACTTTAAAGAATCTTGGAAGAAATTTTTGTGAACATCTCAATGACCTTGGGGGAAGAAAAGATTTCTTAAGCAAAAACCCACATGTACAAGATACAAAAGGAAATTATTGATATATTTGACTCAAAATTTGTAACTTCTGCATGCCCAAAGATGCCATGAACAATCTAAATGAGGAAGAACAGGCCTGGAGAAGATGTTTGCAACACATGCTAACTGACAATCTAGAACGCATTTTAAAAGTTCTACAAATCATGAAGTAAAAGACAAGCAGCCTAAAATGTGGGCAAAGGATAAAAATGGGCATTTTTATCCTTTGCCTAGCTAAAGAAGAAGAAAGAAGAAGAATAAGAAAACCTAGCTAGGGAAAGACAAACAATCCTGCTAGTAATCAGATAAATATAAGTTAAAATATTAAAGTACCATTTTATAATTGATAGATCAGCAAACATTTTAAAAAGATGAGAATCTCAAGTGTTAGCATGTATGTGGGATGTGAGGACTCCCTTAGACTGCTAGGGGGAATATAAACAGGGAAAACCTCTTTGGAGGAACATTTGACATTATCCAGCACATTTGACAGTGCACACATCCTCTGACCCCCAATTTGGCTTCTAGTTACATACTCAGAGAAGCTCTTGCACATGTGAAGTAAGTAGGAAACATGCATTAAGATGCTTATTATAACACTGCTTGAATAGGGAAAAACTGAATGCAAATTAATGGTCCATAGATCAAAGGTATAGTCTTTATAGAACGAAATAGTTCCATCTCTCTATCTGCCTGTCTGTCTTCGTAGATCTGAACACTTTAATTTTGTGGAAAGATAGGTACACTATATTAACATTTAAATGAATCTTTAAAACACACATATATTGTTTTGTGGGCATCCATATGTGGAAAAGCATAAAATTGTGAATCTGGTATGATACACAGGAAAGTTGGGACATAAATTGCCCATTTTTTGTCAATGAAAAAATATAAAACAAATTAAACTGAGGCTTAGTTCATTGCTAGACATATGCTGGCATATGACTATTCTGTACAAAAGAGGTGAAGAAATCAGTTTGTTGGGATTTGATATAGATGTAAAGAAGAACTGAATGCTCGCCAAGTAACTACAACAGTCACCTTTGGCACAGACTTCTAGGTCTCTTTCCCCTCTGTGCTTTGAGGAAAAGAAAATTAAAAAATATATATATACATATCATTTCAACTGCAAGCAAATGGTGATATAAGAGGTAGGGGGATATTATCCAAATAAGTTTCCATATTTGTTCTATGAGTCTCTAGACTTCTGGTGGAACGTCATTGCCTAGATTTTGATCATATTGGCAAAAAAGTGAAAGCTTCTTCTTGTTACATGCCTAGAGCCTGACAGGGTGTTCTCTGGGGGCAAGATTTTTCTTTTGTTAGATCAAGAAAGATCATCCACAAATACAAAGTCTGTTGGCAGTTTATTTAACAGATTGCTCATGAAGGTACATTCAAATTTATGAATTCTACTGCTATAAATTCTTTGAAGTCTGGAAGAAGAATCCTGGTCTCATAGATTTTCAGGGGCCGTATGCTCTCAGAGATCATATGGTTCTATACTCAAAGTTCAGTCTGTGGTCCAGTGCATTGGCATCACCTGGGAGATTGTTAGAAATGCAGAATCTCAGATCCCACTCCAGAACTACTGAATCAGAGTCTGAATTTTAACAAGGTCCCTGGGTGATTTGTATGCACACTAAAATTTGAAAAGCACTGATCTAGTCCAGTGGTTTCCAAACCTGGCAATGAATGATATGGATAGCTTTTAACATATATTTCTTTGTGCCTCACTGCCATAAATTCACATTCTTCAGTAGGGGTATATTGAGGCCCAGGAATTTCCATTTTTCAATTTTGAAATAATTTTAAATTTACAAAATAGTTTCAAGAATATTACAAAACACCTCTGCTTTGGGATACCCACTGGATTATTTGAGAATAAATTGCCTATATACAGCCCCCTTCACACCCAGAAAACTTTAATGTATATTTCCTACAGTTGAGGACATTTTTTTTTTTTTTTTATATCAGCAATGCAGCCATCAAAATAAGGAAGGCAGCACTGATTTATTACTGATATGTAATCATCTGACACCATATGAGCTTTTCCAAATTTTACTATGCTATCATTTATAGGAAAAAACATTTAATCCAGGACGATAAGTTAAATTTAATTGTCTTGTCTCTTTTAGTTTCCTTGAATCTGAAAAGGCTTTTCAGACTTCCCTTAACTTTTATGACCTTGACACTTTTGTAGATCACAGGCTGGTTATTTTGTAGACTGTCCCCCAGTGTGGATTTTTCTGAAGTTTCTCCATGATTAAGTTTAGGTTATGCATTTTTCACCCAGGAATGTCATATAAATGATGCTGTGTTCATCCTCATTGCATTTCATAAGGTGTTACTTGATTTCTATTTGTCCTGTTACTGGTGATATGAATCATGATCTTTGACGAAGGTGATGGCTGCCAGGCTTTTCCACTGTAAACTTAGACTCTTCTTCCCTTTATAACTAGTAAGTAAATGTTTTGAGGAGAGGTATTTTAAAGCTATCACATGCCTCATCACACTTTAATGTACTAATTTTTGTGTCCATTGGTATTTCTTGGTTGAATTAATTAATGCTATGATGGTTGCTATATGGTGATTTTCAAACTGTATCATTCTTTCTACATTTATCCATTGACATTGCACTGTAACAAAAAACTTCTCTCAATTCATTTACCTATAACAGGATAGACTCATGAATTCCTGTCTTACTTATTGGGTTGTAATCACCCAATAAGTAATCACCTAATTACTATCTATCTATCTAGACATCTATCATCTATCTATCTATTTATTTTTAAGTAGACTCCATGCCCAGCGTGGAGCCCAACGTGGGACTTAAAGTCACGACTCTGAGATCAAGACCTGAGCTGAGATCAAGAGTTGGACACTTAACTAACTGAGACACCCGGGTGTTCATTACTATATTTATTTTAATACTTAAATTTTCCTAGGTTTGGGTGGAAAGAGCCCCTTTGAACTAGCTCCTGTAACTTTTTGATGTGTTCCCAATTATTCAACTGAGCATCTCCTTATTTTCTGGCACAACAAGATTACCCAGTTTCATCTTGTACTTTCCCTGATCCAGCCCCAGGTTTAGCTGTTTCTCCAAGGGGTCCTGGCTTCTTTAGGTGGTATAGTTGTTTAGAGACCAGGGGCTCAGTGCTAAGTGTGTTCTTTGTTACTGGGCATCACTGTTGCCAGTTCTCAGTGGGCAAAGCTAGGGAATATATGCATGTATATAAACACATCTGTACGAATTTCACTGTCTATATGACTAAGTATATCTATGTGTTAAAAACCATGAATTCATACCTCAAACTCTAATTAGAATTTGACACATCTGCATTAATTATAGTTACTCTTTTTCTTTTCCATATTTGTAATGTCATTTCCAAACTGTGAGAAGCCTGCCCCCCCCATGATCCTGTGTACACTTCCTTATTTGAAAAATTCCCCCAGTATACGAGTAGTGTCCTGCCACCATTCTCCCATGCCAAGCCCCCAATGCAGTAGCTCCCCTTGCCCCTCTTGGTCTTGAATACTTCACACCAAAATGCTGTCATTGCCACTCCCTGCATTGATGCCCTTCTCACTGTGGTCCTACCTTCCATGCTGAGCTGCTGCCACTGTGTCTCTGTTCTTGTTGAACACATTCCCCACCAAACCAGGCTCTGATACGCTTTGCCAGCCTGCACAGAATGTTTTCTCACCCTTTTTGGGTTCTAACACCAGATTCCAGGATGCTATTACTGCCCCCTGCACAGCTCTTCATGCTGCTCAGCTCTGACGCCCCAGCTGGGCTGCCGCTGCCCCTGTTTTCCCTGCTCAGGTATCCTCCGTGCCCACTGAGACTGCAACATTGAGCTGCCTCCACCTCCACACCCCCCTATCATCTTCCCTTGGGTCAGTATCTCCTCCGTCCACTTGGTCTCTGATAGTCCATATCAGATTATGTGCCCTCCCCTCAGCGTGAAGCCCACATGGCTTGGCTCCACTTTGATTCCATATTTTTAAAACAAGCTCTTTGAATGATTTTTATGAGCAAGCCCATCTCACACTGGCATGTTGGGGTCCACTTTGTGGTTCAACCTCTTACCCGTTGTCATGATTTTCTGCATCATGCCTAAGATTTTCTTTGCTGTCGTTTTCCCAAACTCTTTTATGAAAGGAAACTCATACAGTTCCCTTACTGGCAAGGTCTTTTAGATCTGAGGTTTTATTCCTTCTCTTATTATTCCTTGATCTACTCACTTTAGGCCAAGAACAGACTTGAATACACCCAAGATAATCATGACGTTTCTCTTTAGATCTTCTCTTTTATAGTCCCCAATTTTCTAGGTCTATCAACATTTTCTTATGTGTCACAGTTTTAAGATTCTTTAGTATTTTGATATTTTTGTTGGAAATGTTCTAGGCTACTAATATTCTTTTTAAAATATAACTACTGGTATAGTGACCTCACCTCCTTTAACTTGAAATATATACCTCTATTAATTCAGCCTATGACCTGTCCACTTTTCTAGCCTATACATCAAATAGCTTGTATTTCTGTTCTCTAAAACTCTTAGGTCTCTCCTTATTTTTATTTTTTTTAAAGATTTTATTTATTTATTTGTTAGAGAGAGAGAGCATGGGCAAGAGAGAGTGAGCGAGAGTACAAGCAGGGGAAGCTGCAGGCAGAGGGAGAAGCAGGCTCCCCGCCGAGCAAGGAGCCCGATGCGGGACTCGATCCCAGGGCTCTGGGATCATGACCTGAGCCGAAGGCAGCCGCTTAACCAACTGAGCCACCCAGGTGTCCTGGTCTCTCCTTATTAAACCTCTTTATTTTGTAGGAAAAAAAAGAGAGAGATTCTCATAGAATTCAAAGTGATTTGGCCCTTAATGTGTAAACAAGATTGCAGGGGAAATACATAAAATTACTGGCTTATTTTTAAGATATTCTAAAACTTTTTATTTAACTACCAAAAATACCCCATGCTTTTGATATTTCTTATCAATTTATTATGGAATCCTTAAGATTACCAAGCTTTTTAACATTCTTTTAATTATAGATTTATTGTCACCCATTTTCCACAGATGTACATTAAAGAGGAGAATGTTTATATTAACTTACATTGGATCCATGATTCAGCAATAAATAAGTTAGTTCAAAAAATTTTTTAGGCATAACCCCCACATATAAAACATATAAAAGTGGATCTGCTCTTCTTGTAACTTGTAACACCCTCTAAGTTTTTCCCTCATCTCCTGAAGTATTTCCAGGGGCCTCCACAGAATATAGAAGATGCACTAGATGGATTATCAAGGAGCTTCAAAATATATTGAACAGTCATTTTGCCACAAATAGCTGGTTTGAAAGTGCAGCTTCCATTCCTAGCCTAATAGGTCCCTTGTCTGAGTGCTAGAAAACGTGTTTACTAAACTCTAAGCCTAGCTACTGTCAGGATGAATTGGTTGTTCCTTAATAGGAAGGTGATGATTGGAATAAGTCACTTAGAAATGTCAGACAGGCCGCCCATCCTCCCACCCACCCATCCATCCATCCAATTGTTGTAAAGAGTTAAGAGCTCTAACTGGTTGTAGAACACATGTCCTAAATTCCTCAAAGGAGTGTCATTAGCTAAGTCCTTTGTTTATTATTCTCAAGGGTCTCATGGATGGTGGATACTATGACATTTCACACGGTCTCCTGTCACAGTGCCAGATCAGGCTTTGTGTGGGGTCCTTCTCTTTGGGTGAGAGAAATGATATTCCTTAGTTTTCATGGGGCTGCAGTAACCTTTGGTCTTATATATTCAGGTAGGCTCTCTGGCTCAAAGGTCAGTCTCTGATTTTCATTACTTTCTTCTTCAATCTTAGACATACAGTTATCTTCACCATGATTATAAACATTTTAGTGGATATTCCTGTCACGTTTCTATAACAGGGAGTTGATAAGGGAGGGCAAACTAGCATTTATTAAGCAGCTGCCATAGTTAGACAGTGTTTTAAGTGTTCCCTTACCTCATTCCATGCTTCTCTCATAGTTGGTGCTTTTTCATCCCTCAGCCCTAGCTTCAGTGTTATCCAGGACCACTGGATCTCATTAGGTCTCTTTCCTGCTTTTCTTCTAAATTTTAATCTGGTCTTTTTTTCCTTCTACCACCGCGTTAACACCTACTATTATCATTGCTACAACTATGACTGACGCTTGTTAGGGTGTGTTCCAGCATAGAATGGGTGCTCAAAAAATATTTCCTGAACAAATGAATGCCCAATCTTCAGTCATTGTATGGTCATATTGTGAGGAGAATGAGGTTCAGAGAGAAAAACACCTTACCCAAGGCTACCCAGAGATGAAACTGGGACAGAGACTCAGCCCTAGCTGACCCTAGTGTGAGTGTGATTCCTATGACCTCCACTCCTCACCATTTCAGGTAGCAGAGATTTTATTTACACCATTCTATCGTCCATAAAAATTCTCCAAAATTAAAGTCTGTAAAAAAAAAAAAAGTCTTTAAGGATTCTGGTGAAGGGGGTGGTTACTGGTTACCTGGCCTTCTTTAGAGGGTGACTTAGCTATGGGCCCCCATGTCCCCCTCCCCTCACCCATCCTGGGGTGCCCTGATGCTGTCTCCCAGGAAACCTCACATAGGCTTGGAGTGGGAGAGCCGGAGTCTGACGCCAACGTCCTCACTCCCCTAGGCTGCTCAGGAGCACATTTCTCTTTCCCACCTGCTTTGTGAGCCAGGCTTGCTATAGTGGCCTCCCTGGGACAGGCACTGCCTCATCTGACAGGCCATAATTTGGGTCATTACCCTCTCCCAGGGGCAGTAATGACATTTTTTCTTTTCTAGATATGACCGCTGTGTAGTTGCCTCATGGGAGGGTGAGTTGATTATTCCTTTTCCTTGGCTCCTGGCTGCACCCCAGCCTTGCTGGTGGTGGCAGAAGTGGGCTTCTTTCAGTCAAGTTTCAGTCAAGTGTCCTGTTTGGTGGCACTTGTCTTGGAAGAGATGCCCTGCACTGTGGACAAGAGTTTAGAAGGGTCACTCCCTCGAGCACTATGATTTGGGAATAGTGTGGAATTGCAAAGGCCACAGGGAAAGTGCCTTTGCTTAAAAATAGCTCTCCATTTTACCCACAGGCATGCATTGTGTTAACAAGTTCTAGGGAAGCTTAAGCTCAGAGAAGCACCCATCTTAATGAGAATTATTAGAGCCACCTGGCTTAGGTCGGTTCCCTTCAAGAAATAAGCTGAATGAAAACTGAAGGGGGAGAAAAGCAAGTCCTTCATGGAAGAGCTAGCCTGTGAGGAGTTTTGGGGAGTGTGGAAGCCGCCAGAAGGCAGAGCAGGTCCTGCTGGTCCTGTATGTGGAAGAGGGTCACAGAAGGGGAGGCGTGATGGTGACAGATCTATTCAATTCTGGCTTTACCTTGGAATGAGGTCTAAATGGTCAGCTTTCCCCGAAGCGACACTTAGAGAGATGGTGTGTTATGATGGATTAAACAACTGACCTCAGGGTCAGAAAAAATGGGATCCAGTCATGTTCTGCCAATTACTCCATCAGGAACGTTGGCAAGATGTCGTACTACTCTAAGCAGTTTCCTTATTTGTCAAATGAAGGAATTGCTCTGAGCTTCTTAGAGTCCTTTGCAGAGTGTTTTATGACTCTAAGAGGTAGCCATATTTCTATAAAACTGCCAGACTGGGTGCCAGCCTGCCTATGGCAGATGCTTCTTATCTTCTGGGCCTGGAAACACTGAGCTGCAGGTGACCCTGGGTCCCAGCTGCATTCACTTTCAGCTCCTTACCCAAGGGATATGACTGTGTTAAAATAACATTTGTCAAGTGGAGCACGGGGGTGCTGGATGGTGACCCTCAGTTCAACAATAGACCACAAGAGAAATTGAAAGAGAGAAGTTGATTACTCGCAGGTCCGAGAAACAAAGAAGCCGGCACAGCTTCAGGGTCTGCATGAGAAGGTCAAGGTAGAGTGCAGACAGAGAGAGAAAGAAAGGGCCTGGGGCTCATGCCTTTATTATAGTCTGTGAGTGGACTGCTTTGGGGTTCCTGGGCTGCGGTTGGATTGGTCAATTTAAACCAAAAGTGTGTGGTATTGGTAAACTCCACAGGATTCCCATTTAAGGGGCACATGAGACAAACAGACCCTGGGAGGCAGGGGGACTGTTGCTCACAGGCCTGTTGGGGACAACCTATTATGAATTTACATTTGTTGTGAGTCTTGGCTGCAGTGTAGGGCATTTGCTTGCATGAGGAGCTAGTGTCAGTGTAAGGTCCCTGCAGGCCACTTGGCCTCTCTCAACACCAAGGCTCTGGCTACGGGAGTGAGACCTCTGTAAACACCTGGCATTTAGTTATCTGCCAAACTCTGGTCTTTTCCTTATCCCTCCCTTATAAACCCAATTTTCAAACTGCCAGGAACCTATCTTTTCTAGTTCTTTAATTAATGGGTTTTTTTGTTTGAATTGCTTTAATGTTTAGGAATTACTGGCTGATTTTTTGTTTGTTTTTTTAAGTAGTTCCCCTGCAAGTGAGAAGTGGGAGTAAGAGTGGCTTGGGTTCCTGGTTCAGTCCACTTTCCCCTCCGAGAGTGTCCAACAGGGCCTTTAGACTCCGGAACATCCCCCAGTGGTTTGTTCTTCCTCTTTATAAACATCTAGTGCTTAAAATGAGTACTGTCAGCAGAAGCCAGGATATATTATTATTCTCTTGAAATATGATCTCTGAGTTCTCTGTTTTATTAGCTTGCATCACAGTATATGTGAGAGAGAGGAGATAACACAGTGGCCATTTATTTTATTTTGTTGTTTTTAAAAGATTTTATTTATTTATTTTAGAGAAAGAAAGAGCATGAGTGAGAGGAGCAGAGGGAGAGGGAGAGAGAGACTCTTAAGCAGACTCCACGCTGAGCATAGAGCCCAATGTGGGGCTCGATCCCGGGACCCTGACATCATGACCTGAGCTGAAACAAAAAATCAGGCGCTGAACTGCGCCACCCAGGTGCCCCAAGAGAGCGGTCATTTAAATTGCTATAAATTAATATATCCAAAGTCATAGAAAATGTTGGTAACTTGGGGGGGGCACTTTTGGGTTTATATGCAGGGAAGTTGGTAGGAGGGCTGCTGCAATGTTGTGGTTGGGACAGAGTCATAATTCCTGGGGTTTGTTAGCAGGGGCACAGACGATTGAATGTCAGCTCAGTGCTGCCCAGGTAGATGCCAGTTACAGGACAGAGATAGAGGAGAATGTTATGTTTATAATAGCTGGAGTCGAAATAAGTTTGTATTATTTATCAGGGCCACTTCTCTGCCCTCTGCTTCTCCACCAAGCCAGACAGCATGGAGGAATCTCTTGTTGGCAGATACCTTAGCATCCGCATCTCGAAGACTCCCTCCCAGTTTAGAAACCCCATGGGCGGTGTTACTGACATACGATTTGTTGAACACTTGAAGGGTTGAGAAACTTACTTCCAAGGACAGGCTATGCCGTTTAGCATTGCTAAATAGCTTGAGATATCAGGAAGCCACACATTGGGAAGAGCGAGAGCTGCCTCCCTTTAATTCTAACTCATGTTTTTTGGAGACATATGTAGGTCTGCATGGCTACTCTTCAGAAAATTGAAGGCAGCATCCTTGATGCATCCTAGCTCCAAATCTTCTCAAAATTTCTCATCAAGATCTTGGTTTTAAATCTTCCTTCATCCTGGGGACTCAAAGCTTCATTTGTATACTGAGATTTCCTACAAGCATGTCATATTTCAGTCCCTAAAGTCTAATAATCAAGACCTGACTATGTACCTAGGATCACCCTAAAGATGGCCTTCTATTCTTGGGAAACATGAAATGAAGTCTGGACTTTGCTGTGGATGGTTGATTTGGGCTGTCTCATCTGAGAGCACGAGACCTAATGCCTCAGGAAAAAGAGGCAGATCTGAGCTTCTGGTAGACACACACACACACACACACACACACACACACACACACACACACCCAGTAGGATAGGGTCAGTGAGAAACACTGAATTTAATTTAGTCTCTTCTTCCATCCTCCATCTGGTAGAATACCACCAGCAACTGTTAAGTCCCCTGCAGAGGAAACAACATTGAGGTCTACCTGCAGGTATGCTTTAGAGTGTCTTTTTTTCCTACTATCTCCCATTACAAAAGTTAGATGGGCTCCCTCCAGCATTTGCGGTTAACTCCTGGAGGAAAGGACTTTACCTTTTCTGGCTCTTATTTTACAGTGTGATTTGGGAGGAAAAGACTTTACCTTTTCTGGCTCTTATTTTACAGTGTGATTTGGGACAAGTCCTTTGCCCCTGTGAAATGAGGAGATTGGATAGGGTCACTTCCTAGTTCCTTCCTGCTTTTACTGGAAGACTTACCCTGCAGGACAGTTAGCTGGCACTTTGCGTATCAGGGGCTGGCATTGACACACCTGGTTGGGCTGTCACACTTGTCTGCAGTAGTTGGGCCATTGGTAAGTAGCATGCTGATGGGTGACTTAATCCCCCCCCCATCCCTGGTTTATGAAGTTTACTGTATGGAGATTTGGGAGCCCAGGAATCTTTATTTCAAGATTTATGCATCACCTCTTGGATTGTATGGAGGGTATAGAATGGCAAAATGAGAATGAGCTGCTTGAAGGAAATTTCTGGAACAGGGATTGGAATCAACCCAAAGTGTCATCTCAGTGAACTCTGGGCAAATCTGACCTCTAGGCTTCAGTTTCCTCATCATGACATAAGAATGGAGCCTAAAGTCTCTTTCTCTTGAAATAGTCTGATTGCAAAATTTTCCCTTAGGGAAGTTTTATACCTATTGGATCTGGTGCTGCCAGGAACTAACTTCCTAGGAGATAGGTCTTACTTTCATCTGGTCATAAAGGAGGATGTTGGAAAATCACTTGTAGTGGACATCAGATTTTACCACTCAGAACCAGCCCCCTTCACTACTGAAGAACATATTCCTTCAAATGTTGGGAGTTCTACTGGTTGACAGCATCCAGCTATTAGCTCTCTTCAGGTCTTGCCTTTGGCTGTGAAAAGAGTCTCCTCCCCCAAGGTTACTGCTCCCTTCCTTGGAGGCAGAATTCATATAATGTCTTCATCCAAAGTCTGGATAAACTGGCCAGGGAGATGCAGAGGGACTACAGAAATTATAATCAAATATAGGAGGAATATGCACCCATGGGAGAATAACATACATATGAGAGTAGATTCTGAGGTAGCTAAATCAAGGGGGATGGAACATAAAGTTAAATGAGGGAGGGCTTATCAATATAGATGCACTCTTCTGAGTTAAATCTTCAAGATTTAACAACCTGGCAAGATCCCCCAGGAGATGGTGTTAACATGCTGTTAGCATACCTCTTAGAAGCATGGAGAAAGTTATGGCTTGAATCGAGTAAGGTAAAAATGCCAGAGTGCTATGGCATATGGTGGATCAAAAGTCTCAGAAAAATGAGCATGCTAGAATATGACGTACCATGTAAGGCTAGAGAACTCACCAGCTGGTTATATATAGTGGGAGGACCCAGAGGATGCTCCATGTCTCAAAGCAATAAGAGATGTACTAGAAAGAAGAGCACCAGAACTCCATGACTGCTCTCTTTAAAGACTGTGACTGACAGTTGGAGAATTTAGATAGTATGTTCACTAATAGCAATGGGATGATAAGATCCCCAAATAATAGAGGCCAGGGCGTGGTTCTTAATGCTCAGAAGGAAAATAGGTGAAACTGTGGTAATGAGATAAGGTCAGAGTGGCATATGACTGCTGTGTCTCCAACAGGTAGAATGCATAGGTCTGAGAACCAAGAGGAAAGAGGACTGGCCCATCTCACCATCCGTCTCAAAAAACCATTTGAGGGAATTAGTGTTTCCTGTTTTCACAACTTTGGGCACTGTAGGTTTTGAGGCCCTGATTCCCAAAGGAAACAAGCTTACACAGGGAACTTAACAAGATTTCCATCGAACATTGACCTTCACCTGCTATCTGTGTATTTTGTGCTCCTTATGTCAGGGGACCAACAGACAAGGAGAGGAGTTACCATCAAGTCAGGGGTGTTTGAGCTTGATGAATCAGGAAGAGGTAGGGCTCCTAGCACCTAATCAGGATATGGGAAATCTGTTTTGCACTTGGGCCTCTCTTGTCACCCCTTTGCCTAATTTTAATAGTAAATGGACAAATACAGCAGCCAGGGCCTGAGAAAGGCATGATGACTTGAAGGTCAGACCCCTTAGAGAGGGGGGGTCTGGGTTATGCCACCTGGATAGCAGAGGTGCTAGCTGAGAGTAGAGGACATCTAGGATGGGTGGTGAAGCATGGGGATGATTAGTAGCAGTAGAGACAAGCTGAAGCAACAGAGGCTCTAATTTCCCCCATTATCATTCCTTTTATAACTTTACACAAGAATAAAGACCCCCAAGAGTCCTGGAGGAGCTGGTCTCAGAGCTTATATAAAGGGAATCTGTGAGGTACAACAGCGGAGTGTTGTTGACACAGGATTGCTCGGTTTACATTATCCTCTCAGGACTACATAATTTCTAGGACTAGCTGTCAGCCTTTTCCAGGAGCTTCCCTCCAGTGTGGAGATGCCCCTTCCCATAGGCAGTATGCCACCAATTATTGACTGGTCATTGCAGAGGCATAAAGACTAACCTCCTCATCCCAACTGTGAGAATTCTGAAAGAACATACAGGCTTCTAGTTTCCCTGTGGAGTCAGCTGAGGTTTTTGTTGTGATTGTATTGCAGCCTAATTTCTCCCGTTCCCAAAATCTCCCTCTCCATCCCCCACAGATTTTGGTTCTAAAATCCCTGCCTAATATGCTTTCTGTATGCTAACCTCCATCTCAGAGTTTACTTCCCAGCTAACCTGATCTATAGGAGTACTTTTTAAAAAATTGAGCTTAGTATTATCATCATAATACATCATGATTATTATGTAGTGGGTGCTCAGTAAATACAGGTTGAATGCATTGAAGCCTGTCCATGATATTTTTATATGACCATTGGTAAAATCTCCTTAAAGAATTATTCATTTGAGACATCAAGCTCTAATGTTGAACAAAATCATATAAATCCTGTCAGAAAGGAAAAAAGTGACTTCCTTAGAAAAGAGCTGCATGAGGCATTGTGTCTTTTGATGGAACTCTTTTGGCTTGTGCTATGACTCATTTGCCCAAAAACCAATGATTACAGGTCTGTTCCACACCTGTTTCTGAACTAACCAAGGAGTAGTTATGCTAATTGTATACATTTTAGAAATTTGATCAAAGCAACTCAGTTTGGCATAGCCTATATTAGAGTTCAGCAAACTTCATATGTAAAGACTCAGAAGGTAAATATTTATGTAAATAGTAAAAGTAAAAATGTAAAATAGTGAATAATAAAATGTAAAAATAGTAAAAAAGTTTATTTTAAAAACTTATGCAAATAAATTTTTTTTTTTTTGTAAAAATAAATAACAGAGGCCACACGGTCTCTGTTGCATTCATTCCACTCTACTGTTTAGGGTGAAAGCTGCCATAGATAATATGTAAATGCATGAGTGTCTGTGTTCTAATAAAACTCAATTTACAAAAACAGTTGTTAGGTCAGATTTGGCCCATAGACCATATTTAACCAATCCCTGACCTAACTAATACACAGAACCTGTAAAATGAGATGACTCCTTGTCCTCATTGGCCAGGAATTGAAGATCTTCCATGTTGTGACACTGGATCACAGATTGGCCAATTAGGCACGCTACCCATTTGTTAGTTTTCCCAGTCGACAAATATGTGTTGGACATGTTTTATGTATAGATCCTAGGTATAGAAAGATAAAACATAATCCGTGCCTTTTAGGGACCAACAGGGAAGTGGGAGTTGAGCCATGGTGGTGCAGTTTTTTAAATTTTACAAAGGATTCATGAGGGACAGAGTATAATGCAGACCCAGAGAAATGAGTGACAGACTCTTTTTTCAGATCCTTTGAAAAATGTAAAGCAGCATAATGTATCCATGGGTATGGTATACCTTGCAGCTAGGTGGCAAAGGGATCTGTGATAAAGACCCAGCAGGAGAGTTAAGCAGGGTTCAGAGCCGTGGGCTTTTGTTTGAAGATAGTGGGAACAATAGGAATTTTTTAATCACAGGAGTAGCATGGTGAGATTTGCATTTTGCAAAGATTCCTTTGAAAGCAATAAGCCAGGTAATAGGATGGGATGGAATGAGTAACAAAAATAAAACCATAGTGCTTATCCTTTTTGGATATTACATACAACCTACTTTTAAATTACCTTTATTATTTATTTCTGTCTAACCTGCTACAGTATAAACACCAAAAGGCAGAGATTCCATTTTCTTCCCCACTTCCGCTTTCCAAGTACCTCGGATAGTATTGGTACTTAAAATGTATTTGTTGAATGAATAAATGAATGAAAATTTCCCTTCTTGTGAAAAAAGATGGTAATATGATTTCACTTTCAGCTTCACCAAAAGGCTGGAAGCTGCAAATATCTTTAGTAAATTGATTCACAACTACTTAGGATATAAGACGGGCTATGGAAAATCTAAAATGACATAGACTGGCACATGCAGAGATTCAAACGGAGAAGCATTACTAGTTATACAGTGGGTAGCTCCCAAGAGGAATATGTAAAGGAAGGGAAGAACCCTGAGCTGGGAATCTAGAAGTCTGTACTTTTATTCCTACCTTGTCACTTACTTATTGGGTGAACCTGACCATGCCACTTCCCATTCTACTCCCTATGGGATAAGACTGACTCTTACTTATCTCAATGTAGTTCAAAGGGTCTGAGTAAATGCTCAGCAAGTATTTGTTGACTGATAGCTCTAATAGGAGTTAGGAGTGGACTCCTTATGGCCCACAAAGTTGAGAAGGTGTGGCTCAGAGGATGAAAGATAAGCCCACAGGGTAAAGCATCTCCTTTCATTTTTAATCACACAATATTATGGCCAGGGATCCCCAGCCTCTTCCCATATAATCATTTTCTGGCTCTGATAGAAGTTCTTGATATGCAGATGCTTGTCAGCAGAGAAATTTAGGCCCAGCTGAGTGCTCTGTCTATAAGCCTGAGTCCTCCTCGAGATGCAGAAGGCAATTCAAGAGTCTTGGTATTGAGGCAGATGCTAAGGTCTGGTGCTCTCACTACAGAAAATTGGCTTTTTGTTAAGACTCTTCTAGCCAGACCAGCATTCCCCAGACACCATGCTTGATCTCAGGTCCTGGGACAGTCAGGCTGTGCGAAGGTTAAGGAGCTCTGTAGATCATTCTCTCATAGGAACCATCCCAGTCCCTCTCTTGAGAGCTTCTCCCTGTTTAATTTTCCTCTATCTGCTTGGTTCTCTGAACTGCAATACTTTGTATGCAAACTTTGCAGTTAAGACAACTTAAAAAGCCCACAGAAAGAGAGATGCTAAATGTTTCAGAAAAGAAGGAACTGAATAGGCCAGAATCAGAAGTCATTTCCAAACTGGTTGGGACAAAAAAGGAAATGAACTTTTCTGTTTTTACCATGTCTGTCCTGTGGCTGACTTGACTTCAACACAGCATGCTGGGAAAAAGTCTTTAGCCATACCTCAGGTAGCCAGGAGTAATTAGTTGTGGTGGTCTAGGGCTGAAATACTGGGCAGGGGAGTGAAATTTAGGAGTAGGGAAGGTGAAAGTACAGGTTGTACCATGAGCGTGTGGTCTTGCATTTATTCACACTTCTCAAGCACCTCCCATGGGCCAGGTTCTGGCACCAAAGATATAAAGTCAGTCCATACAAGGTATCTGTCCTGAAGGAACTCATGGTGCACCAAGGAAAGGGAAGTGCAACCCGTATAACACAATGTGCCAGATGTGTGCTTTATGGAGGCCCCAACAAAGTGCTGGGGGAGCACCAACTCTGTGTGCATATTTGTCAGTCAGAGGCAAACTTTTGGTCGAGTTGGTACTACATAAATGGGGAAGAGGTACTACAGAAATGGAAGAATGAGGGCCCTCATGGGAGAGCTCATTCTGAGAGAAGGATGATGAGGAAAGGGCATGATGGGGTTGGTCCTATAAAGGAAAAGTTAGTCATGGAGGGAAAGATAATTCTGAATACACTGTCACTAATGGGTGAGTGGAGGAGGGAAGTAGAAATGGACTAAATGTTCCATTTAAACATGCAGGAATCATTGGGGTGCATGCAGCACAGCTGGAGTGCACCCTAACCAGTGGAGTTCTCATGCCAAATCTTAATGGCTTATAAGAGCTGATTGTATTTATCTCTTTCTAGTACCATCACTGTGATAGCTTGAAATTGGCCATGGGAATATTTACACCATGGAAATTGGCAAGCAGATTGGGGCCATTTTGTCCCCTGGAGAGTTGATTATTAAACATTTACCAGCATGCCACTAACAAAATGTTAGTAACCAACAAAGTCAAAGGGAAGATCTTGTCTCCAAAGCAGTCCCTGACCACAGTACTATTGGGCATGGTGAAGTTCTAATACAAGATTTCTCAAAATGTGTACTGCAAAACACTAGCCTTGCATACGTTTTGGAATTTAGAATGCATACTAGCATATTAAAGGCTCTGAGGAATTTACATAAAGAAACATGCTTAATTTTGTTTAATTTAGAGCATGCTTTCCAGACTGTGTGTATGATTCGTTTGGGGGTTTTGTTAAAATTCTGGTCTTGGGTAGGGCCAAGTTTCTACATTTTTCAGAAGATACCAAGCAATGCTGATATTGCTGGTCTAAGGACCACACTTTGAAAAACAATAGTTTAGAAACTTTCAACTTACTTAACCATGGAATCCAACATTAAAAAAAAAAAATCTATAGAACACATGTGGTATTCTGCAGAACTCTGACCCTGGGAGAACACTTTGGGAATATTGCTCAAAAACATCAGCGGTGGTATATGAGGGTGTGGGGGTAGTGAACAAATCCTAGTGGAGATCACAGTGTCTCCAGAGCAGGATGGAGCTTGTGGGGTCCACAGGTACATGAGAGGACCTTAGGGAGATCACAGTTTTCAGGGGAAAAGCAATGGAGCTTGATGGAAGACACTACCAGAACAGGGGTGGAGACTGGGTTCCCACTGGAGGCAAGAGAATATGTGAGGCACTGCGAGACACTGCATAGGGAACAACCAGAAGGTCTTGGTGGGAATTCTTGGCAGGGACTGAGTTTCTACATCAAAACAAAATATTAGACATTACTGTGAATATCACTAGTTTGTACCCATAGGCTGGTAAAGAGTAGCCAAAATGAACAGAAGGTATTTCGGAAAGTTTCTTGGAGGAGGTGACAAGTACTGTCTTAAAAGATGAATAGAAATCCATTGAGTGGATTTGGGGTGTGGACTTGGGTGGGTGAAATCTAGGGAAGGGTGGCATATTCAATATGGGGAGTACATTTCATTTTAAAGGATCAGAGAAGGCAAGGGAGTGCAGGTGCCTGTCCAGCTGGGGTGGTGCTAGGGCTTTTGCATAAACTTGTTCTTCTGCCTAGTGCCTAACTCGTATGGAAGACGGGGAACATATCTGGAGTATAGGGTGTGCTTCCCATTCTACTGAAGGCCAGGTATCTGGCCTAGAAGGACAGGTGAAGAGAGGGAGGAATTGGGAAATAAACTTTTCAAAAGAAATCACCTGAGGAGTTAAGGGACACTGAATTATATTTAATGATTTGACATTTTTGTTTGCCCTTATTGCTATATATAAAATTATATTTTAGAGGGAGACTCACTAATATATTAAAACTAGAGGCAGTAGAAAGGCTTCCATTTATTTCGCATGGAGTATACTGTACTCTTGGCCTAACAAGTTGAAGGCATCAGCGGAGAGCAGCTCATCAGCCCTAGTGGGGGCTGGCAGGCGAGATTGGGGTGGACGGGGGAAAGGCATACCTGGGAGGTAGCAGGCTCCCATTGCAGCATTGCACACTATTTCCTACTTTCAGGATAGCCCACTCTATGAAAGTACCCACTCTTTCCTGGAGGCTCTGATCCCATCCCACATGACCTTTTGGTTTATTATGTATGTATGTGCTTATCTCTCCTGCCAACTGCTGAGTTCACCAAGAAAAAGAGTCTTGTTTAATGAAGTAAATAGTAAAACTGATATTTATGAGCATCTGTTATGAGATGTGTGATTTCAAAAATGTTATTTCCTTCTTCTTTCACATCAACCTCACAAGCTATGGCTATCCCAGGCTCTCCAGAAAGGAAACCAAGTTGCAAAAAGGATAAGAGATTGGTGAAGGTCCTACAGGGTGGAACTTTCTAACTGCCAACCCAGTGCTCATCTACACTGCAGGTGTTCCTTCTTCAGTTCTACATTCCCCCAGTGCTCAATCCATACACACGGTTGACTGTTGACTTTGTAAGGGATGCTTTAGTATGTTGTTCATCTTTTATCAAAGAGATTTCTTGTTTCAGAAATAATCGATGAGGTATCGAGGAGAAAGATATTTCAAATGATGAATTCTGCAGTTTGGTTTTTGCTAATTATATGTAGTGTTTATAGTTAAACCCCTTCTTTCAACAACTCTTTGACTGGGGCTAGCTGTAATGAGCAAGGTGGACATGGGCTCTTCCCACAGTCTAATAGCATTGAGGATCATATAACATGCCTTGGGCATTGTGTTTAACATCTGCCTTGATTTCAAAGTCTTATCCACAGTTTATTGTTTGCCTCTCTGTTCAAGTGAAATAAGATCTATACTCATATCTTCTAAATCTGAATAAACATTAAGGTACAAATGCCATTTGAATTTGCCCTTTTACCTATGGTCAGTTTTGCTTGACTTCTTTATCTTGAAGAGTTTAAGGTTGAAGATTTTTGGGCAAAGGTATCATGTCTTTGGTATAAGCCCAAAACATGAACTGTTAATAATTAGCAGTGAAGAGGGGAGGGTATGAGAGCCGAAGATCACAAGCAGAGATTAAAGAGGTTAATACCCCAGAGTAAGCATTAGGGTAATACAGGTGGCTGGTTGCTTGGAGTTGCTGTTCCTCCTGTGTGCAGAGGAGGAACGACTACCCTAATCCAGGCAGAATCAGGAAATCTCTACAGAAAAGTTAATATTTATGTTAACACTTGAAGATCAAGTAGGAATGGACAGGCAGAGAGAGGAATGCATGTAAAATCCAGAGATGACAGAAATCATGTTAAGGAAGCAAGTGGTTCAGGATGGCTGGACCACAGAGGCTGATGGGAAGAAGCGGCAAGAGAATGCCATGCTGTGCTATTGGATATAATATGGAAAGCAATGGAGAATCAGTGATGCATTAGACAGGGAAATGGCATGGTCAGATTTTTATTCTAGAAATTTCATTCTGGCTGCAATGTGGAAATTGGCTTGTAGTTAAAGCAATTAAAGGTGAAGGGTGACTAGATAGGAAGATGTTACAGTTGTCTGGGAGGAAGATGGTGACACTGACCTCCGTAGTGGCAGTGGTGATGGAAGGGAGTAGGCAGATTTGAGAGACATCTAGAAGGTGATTAGCAGTTGGACTTGGTGATTAATTAGTTGTAGGGATTGAGAAATGGTCAAGGATTACTCAGAGTTGGATGGCTTGAATCACAAAGAACCCAAAGTGGTTGGAAAGAAAGAGGGTTTTTGTTCTGTTTGTTTTTATTTGAAAGGGGAGAATGAAGAGGAAAAGTCAATTTTTACATGAACTAAGGTGTCTGGGCGCAGGGGGGTGGGCAATGTGCAGGAGGTAGTTGGACATACAAATCTAAAAATCAGAGTGAGAAGAGAAAGCTCCAAAAATAGGTCCAAGAACAGATCATGAACATTTATAGGACAGACCTAGGTCAATAAACCTGGGAAGGAAGCCAAGAGGGAAAGGTCAGAGGGGAGAAGGGACTCTAGAGAACATGGAAGCGTGGAAGCCGAGGGGAGAGGACATTTCAGGAAGGACAGATTTCTCAGCAGGGTTGTGTTTCTCTCCCATGCACTAGTCCTCTCTCTCAGGGTCTTTTGGCATTGTTGTTGCTGCTCAGTTATGTGGCTGAGGGAACTTATAAAGGAGCAGGTACTGGGAATCATCTGGACATCCCTGGGGCAATTGTGTGGTGTGGTGGTGTAAGTGTTTTGAGGTACTTGTGACCTATATTTTACCAAAGACTCAAGATGCCTGGGGGGAAAAAAAGGACTAGAGATGAAGAGGTGAATTAAACTGTATCATATATTATATTTATTTACTTGTTTATTAAAGAATGTTTATAGAGTGCCTATTGTATGCCAGAAACCGTGCTAAGCTCTAGGCTGCAGTGTAACTGAGGTAAAGTCCCTCTCATTATGAGGCAGTTTCCACAGGTCAATAGAAATTAGTTCAGTAATTACATAAATTAATTATAACTGTGGAAAATACTACAAAGGAGAAGTATCAGGTGCCATGTGAATTTAGAGGATCAGGGAAGACTTCCAGAGAGAAGGAATACTTAATAATTGAGAACTGAATGATAAATGAATCACTTAGTAGATGTTAACTATCAAAGAAGGGGGAATAGCACTTTACACAGAAGGAACAGCCTGACTGAGATGTCCGAAGCTGGGGAAATCCTGGCGTGTGAGGAATAGAAAGTAGCTGTGTTTGTGTATTTGGAGCAAGGATAGCTTCGGCAGTGATATAAGGTGAGCTTTGGAGGAGCACAGTAGCTAGACTTGGAAGGACTTGGGAGAACTCGTCAGGCAGGTTATTAAGCTGGTGCCTGATGTGACCAGATCTGCATTAGAAAAATCCACTGTGTCTGCAGTATGGAGAATGGATTGAAGGTAAGCACGAAGAGATGCACAGAACCCATTTGTGAACAAGCTTTGAATACCTAACACATGCACTTTAATTTAGTGTCTACTGATGGCAGCAACTGTTGGTTGAACTCCAGGGTATGCATGGCATGTTGGAGGAAGAAGTGAATGAAGAAGAAGTATATATTCTTGAAGAGCTTGAAATCTTTTTGAGGAGATAAAGTCATGAATCTTCTACAGAAGAAAAAGCACAGGCTGAATATAAAACCAAGAGCTAACAGTGTGGAGTGAGGGGGCTCCAGTGGAGAGCAGGCACTGATGAAAGAATTTTAAATGAGGAGACAGGCCTCAAGATTGAGTTGCCAGGAGTGGAGAGTGTGAATGATGGGGCTTCCATAGGGGTTCATAGCAGGGAGCAGGGAGAACACATTTTAGCTGAGAGCAGAACAGTGCTGGGGCCCTCTTCTCCTAAACCCTAGGGCTTGCTCCCCAGCCACACAAAAATCTGCAGTTGTTGGGCCAGCCTGCCTGTCATCTATCTATCTATCTATGAATGAATCGACATCCCAGAGGAAGTTTTCTCTTCCTTCCTGTCATTTCCCAGCAGAAGAATCAGTTTTGCAAAGCTTCTGATTTTAAGGGTGATCGTGTTCCTTTCCTCTCTGGAAAAGTACTATTTGCATGTTTTTATGAGTCTTATTACATAGCTTTATGACTTGTACATGTAATAATAGTGAGCCAGACGTTCATGTTATGTGTCTCTAGAGAAGTCATCAGTCGAACATAAAAATATAAATCCATTTGGAAAAACACAGACCAGTTATTGAAAGTGAAGCCTGCAGAACATGTGCCCCCAGTGATAGATTAGCAGAGGCCCAACGACACACACTCTCAGCTTAGACCTGCTTCGCAGACCATCTGGAAACAGACAATGCTTAATAATGCAGAATAATAAAATCAGCTAAGTTCCCGTTTACAAATGAAATAAATTGGAGGATGAGTGATTAACAGATCAAAATCAAATGGGACTATTTCCTCCCAAATTTGGGGCAGGGCTGGGTGGGGGAATAAGATGGTCAAAGACTCCAGGGCCCATTTTGTGAACCCTGGGTGCAGCCAATGTTTGAAAATAAGAAAGTACAGATTCCAGGTGGTTGACTCTCTCTGCAAAATTGACCTGTCGAAACCCTCTATGAATGACTGTACTTTCTCTGACAAACAGATATCAATATCTAAAAATGCTTCCTGCAATTTCTTTCCACAAAGCAATAAGACAGTTTCAGACCAATAACAGCTCACTAAGTGGTATTCTCTGCTCTGTCACCCCCGTGGCTATAACCAACGAAATGAAAAGGTAAGAAAGATAAAGCAAAAATCAGGGGTCACCTGCTATAAGCCAGTGGGGTTCTTTATTCGGATAGTGCAAGCCAGAGCAGTTTTACTCTTTTCCCATTTCATTAGCTTTTCCTTCTAAAATCTTATAGGTCTTTCACAAGCAATTAAGACCATTATTTGTCTGACTATTAAACAGGGAACCAAGAACCTGAAAGTTTATGTCACACATAATTGAGAGGCAATTTAGCTGGAAGGACCATGGCTGGGAAGTGAAGAGGGGCAAACTCAGGAGTCCCATATCATAACTGCTCTGGTTCTGGTGGTGGGTGAGTTTTAGAGTTTGCTGCTCATCCAGCAGTACTGTGATGATTCTGTAGCAAAACCAGCTGGAGATTTCTATGCTAGGTCAGAAGAAACAGCATCTTTCCTACAGTCTGGGTATTGGAAGCAGGAGAATTTTATCACATATCCCAAAAATTTGTGTACCTGTCACCCCAGCTCATTCCCCTCGTTTGGGGATTAAATCCACCACCATTTCTTTCTCCTATGCATCAATCAAGTATCTAAAAAACCCCCAGAAAACCCTATATTGGCATGGCTAGCCTTATGCCATATGGTCTGACCAATGTTTTGTCTTGTGTGTGTGTGTGTGTGTGTGTGTGTGTGTGTGTGTGGTGGTGGTGGTGGTGGTGGTGGTGGTGGTGGTGGTAGGGAGGCAGGTTGAGCAGATGAAGATCAGAAGATGTCAGGGTTGAAGAAGCAAAGGAAATCCTTTAGGGCATTCTGAGCTGGTGCAGGTGGGGAAGGTATCCTGGTTAGCAATTTGCAGAGGCAGCAAGTCATGTAAAATTCCAGGTGAGGGGAGTGTGGTGTCCATTTGGGGTCTACAGGATGGGAGAGAGCCCCGTGGCTGAGGAAGGTATACAGTGGGGTGGTAGTGTCTAGGTTAGGTCTTGGAGGTAGGTGAAAAGGAGGGGAATGAAAGCAGCCATGATGCTGGGGTGGGGGGATGTTGGCTACGAAGGCAGCATCCAGATACCCACTTGCAGAGCTGAAGCCCTCAGGTTTTCAGCCATGGGAATGCTAATGACTGACAGCTCATAGCTGAGACTCACCCCATTCTACCATTACTTTTAGCTGAAGAGAGCTGCCTTTCCTATCCCCTTTTGGGGGAGTAACCCACATCCAGTGGCTGATTGATACAGAATTTAGAATATCTGGTGCTTTGTCCCAGTTTGGGACAGCCCTGCATGGCCATCCTAGCTCCTGAGTTTACAAGAACTGTTGCAGGCCTTTGTGACTGTATCACAGCCTTCTGGTCAATCCTGCTGTCTTCACTCTCTCCCAGGTATTGGTCCTGACAGCACCTGCAGGCTGGGTAGGTACATGGCGAGGCTGCGCATTCTCTCAGCAGGATTCCCTGCCATTGATGGCTCCCAAGAGGTGCTCCCAAGAGAGTTCCTTCTAGGCAAGGGTCTACTCCTCTCAGAAGAGTCCCCACGTGGTGGTGTCTTGGCAGCTTCCTCCTGGAAGTTGGCCAGGGAGAGGGGAGTGTTGAAGGTGGGGAGAGAAAGAGATGTGGAAAGGAGGTAAAGCCTAGGAAGATAAAGTGAGAGAAAGAGAGTTATAGTTCTGGGATGTCAGCAGTACTAAATGGGCTAAAGTCAAGATGTTAGTAGGACTGTTTCTTCTGGAGCATCTAAGGTAGAATTCATTTTCTTGCCTTTTCCAGCTTCTAGAGGCCACTTGCATTTCTTGGCTCTTGGCCCCTTCATTTTCAAAGCCATCACGATTAGTTTGAGTCCTCACACTGCTTTCTTTCTGGTTCTGACCTTCTCTTCTATCTCTCTCTTCTACTCAGAAGGACCCCTATGATTATGTTGGACTCATCCAAATAATCCAGGATAATCTCTATTTTAAGGTCAGTTGTTTAGCAACCTTAATTCCTCTTTGCCATATAACCTAACACAGGTTCTGGGGATTAGGACTTGGATATCTTTGGGGGGAATATTGTTCTGCCTACCCCAGGGGGGTTATGTTCTTTTAGTCTTTACAGTAGAGGGAAAGGGAAGAATAAGGCTTGAGCCTGGCCCAGTTTTTGCCATTAGGCAAAGCTGTGTATACTTAGTGTTGCTTGATTTTTCAGTTGCAGACAATGCCTGTAGGTTGAGAGCTCCAAAATCCTGATCTTCAAAATAGATTGTCTTCCTGAATTTTATTTCCTTGACCCAATTGCCTGCTGGATACCTCTCCTTGATTATCCTAAGTCACTCTTATGTGAGGTGGCACCATCTTTTTTGGGTCTGCTCTTCTCTGTCCTCCCACTGCCCCCCCCTCAATAGCCCTTGCCACCGTCCCCCCTGGCTGGAAACATAAAGGTTATCAAAATTTTCCTTCACAGATGACCTACAGTCACTCACCAAGTTCTTGTGAATTACCTTTCTCCTTAAAGATTCTGGAGCCCATGTCTTTTGTCCTTTCTCACTTTCATTGCACTACTCATCATCTTTCCCTTGTCTACTGTATTATCCATAGCCTCTTACCAATCCCGTCTCTGTGAAATGCCCACTCCTTACATCAAAACTCTGCAGGGGCTGCCAGAACAATTGTATATAAATGCAGAGCTCTAGTTCTGTATTTGAACTATCAGATTCAGTGGTTCCCTGATTCAAGAAATTAAAGGTTAACTCATCAACTCATACCAGTGTCATCTGTCTTCAAACTTTTTCCGTATTTATTGTCTACCATTCCCATTATGGTCCAACCAGGAAATGCTGTCGTACTTTGCTGTCTCTTTACAATTGGCCGCACATGTGTTTGCCTTTCTTCATAGATCGGGAGCTCCCCAAGAATAGGGTGGTGTGTTATTCTCTCAGTATCCTCCTTATGTAGACTGCTCCACAGATGCTTCGCAGATATTCAATAAAATTGCCCCTAAATTCTCTCTGTCACTTTTATTGTATCCACCCTCCCTGAACAACTTGTATCAGTAGCAGTGACTACCACGTAGGAGACAAGACCCAATTGCTGTGCGAGCCAGAGCCTGTGTGTCTTAGTCAGATACAACCATTTTCAGGCCTCTCCCCCTTGTTGCTCTGGGGCACAGCTGCTTCCAGTGTGACCAGTGCCCCATTTTAGGTCAGGTTCCAACCTTCTAGATTTCAGCAACTGACATGAAATGGGTTTCAGGCAAGTGTCTCCTTCAGCCACTGTTGCCCCTTCCTTAGCGTTTACCCTCTTAAAAATTTCTTTTTTTTTTTATTATGTTCAGTTAGCCGGCATATAGCACGTCATAAGGTTTTGTTGTAGTGTTCAGTGATTCATTTGTTGCATATAACACCCAGTGCTCATCCCAACATGTGCCTTCCTTAATACCTATTACCCGGCTACTACATCCACCCACCCCTCTCCCTTTTGTAACCCTTCGTTTGTTTCCCAGAGTCCAGAGTCTCTCATCGTTTGTCTCCCTCTCTGATTTCTTCCCATTCAGTTTTTCCTCCCTTCCCCTGTGGTTCTCCTCTCTATTCCTTATGTTCCACATGTGAGTGAAACCATATGATAATTGTCTTTCTCTGCTTGACATGTTAGACTTAGCCTGATCCCCTCCAGTTCCATCTGTATCAATGCAAATGGTGGGTACTCATCCTTTCTGATGGCTGAGTAATATTCTATTGTACGTATGTACCGCATCTTTATCCATTCATCTGTTGAAGGGCATCTCGGCTCCTTCCACAGTTTGGCTATTGTGGACATTGCTGCTATGAACATTGGGGTGCATGTGCCCCTTTTTATTACATCAACATCACTAGCCATCGGGGAAATGCAAATCAAAACTACAATGAGATACCACCTTACACCAGTTAGAATGGCCAAAAATAACAAGACAGGAAACAACAAGTGTTGGCGAGGCTGTGGAGAAAGGGGAACTCTTTTACACTGTTGGTGGGAATGCAAGTTGGTACAGCCACTCTGGAAAACACTATGGAGGTTCTTTAAGACGTTAAAAATAGAGCTACCCTATAACCCAGTGATTGCACTACTAGGTGTTTACATCCAAAATTTCCTTTTCTAATGCTTTACTCTTCAAAGAATCTCTTGGCACAACTCCCTCTGTCTCTGATGAATAAACTATGGCCAGTGGCTAAGGTCAAGTGGATTCAGGGCTTGGTGAGGATGAAGGTTGCCTTGGTGCAGACCATCTCCTACTTAGTCTTAGGTACAATGGTAATTTTAAGATGGGATGGCAGCTTATCCTTTCTGAAATTATTTTCTTGTTGAATTAACTGATTTGGCCTCATCTTTGCAGGGGTCATAAGCAACTTTAAGTAATATTAACTCTTCTCTGAGAAAGTCACAATATGGAAACTTTAAAAAAAGGTGAAATCTCAGGTGTCCATGTCTCACATGCATCTTATAGAGGGTCCTGCAGTTAATTATGCTTATAAAAAGTGCCTTAACACTTGCATTATTAGTGATCCATTTTCAAAACATAGTATACTTTGGCAGATTTTTGTGTGGTCTTAAAAAGATTTTGTAAGTACACAGATTATGGCATCTGTGCACTTAGATTTATTTGATAACCTCTGACCATGGGCAGTTAAAAATAAGTGCCATAGAAATAGCTTATTGAGTGGAGGAGCAAGTGGCTAAGGAAGGACAGGGGTCCTTCCTCTTCCCAGGCAAAGGGCGTGTCTGTATCAATTATGCTTTTGTATTCTCTGGGCTTGTGGTCAAAGCAGGAGCTCTGTCTGGGAAAAGATCAATAGTGGAGCAGTGAAGGTTAGACCAGAAGAGAGAATGACGTCTCTAAGACAAAGTACTGAGAGCCAGCATAATGCTTGTCAACCATCACCTAGCATCACTCATGGGCTGCTTTTAGTTTACACTAACAAACAGTATGCAAAAGGTCATTAAAACAACACAGCCAGCAATTCTCCCACAAGGAAGTCTTGGACAGAAACACTGGCTATAAATCTTGGGCTTTGAAGAGCAAGAGAGGCAGAGTTTGCAGATCTCCATGCTGCCCCACATTTCTCTTCTCTTTGAAATGTTGGAGCACATCAGGTCTAACTGCTCCCTTACAATGCGCTCAGGGTCATACAGGAGTTCTGGGCACGCTGCCTCCACCATGTCCTTCATCAAAGGACCTGAGTCAGAGTTTGCTGTTTGCTTGACAAGAGCAAAATTTCAAATATTTAGCCACAGACTAGATCTCTGAAGAAATTTCTCCAGTATGAAGCCCACTGTGTGCTCTAGACCACCTCTCTTCCCAGTGATTTGAGTTGCCGAATATCATTGGTGAAAACAGGTATCTCAATCTTTGGGGGACACCTCTATCACCCTGTGACCCCCTTCTGCATTAGTCAGGCCAGCTTCTTCAAATCCCCCATTTCAGTCATTCCTTGCATCTTGGTCATGTCTGAAAAAATAGTTTGGATTTTTGCTAGATTACCTAGTCCTTAGAAAACTATAAAAGCCTTCTTTTAGGAGATCAAGTGGAGAAAAGCACAGGCCAAGAGCATTTTGAATATTTCTTGACATCAGAATCTGATTTTAAGCTGGGTTCCTCATATTTCAAGCTCCTAAATCCAATTAGTTTGGGCTTACCTCTTTAAAGAGCCTTGGAGTAAAGAAAGGCATTGTGGAGAATTGTTAAGCTTTTGGGAATCAAGGAGAAGCACTTTGGATTTTGTGTATTCTCTGGGTTAGGAGCATGCAGTGCTGTGCATGCTGGGTTGACTATGAAGTCAAGCCAGGGTGGCCCTCTGTGATGCTGTTCTCTGGGCTAAGTATTGAATTCCCTCCCTGCCTCAATTCCTGGTGCTACCTGCAGGGGGTTGTCTCCAGAGCATGAGTAGGAATGTGGCCATATTTTTCTGGCAGATTAGTGATTCTTCTACAACACAGCCTGAAGTCCTTTAGTGAATGGCAGTAAATAAATCACCTGGTGATGAATGCTGCCCTTCTGACCGGCTGGAACCTTCTCACTTGTGGGCCGCCTACAGCCTTTGGGGAGGGCAATGAATGCGGGCCTGCACAGCAAGCATGAATAATCCCACTCTATTTACTTACAAATGTGTAAAGGTCTCATGCAGCTGAGGATGGTTTTGAATAAATATGCTGCTCTCTCAAAATCAGCAGCCCTATAGATCTGGAGACAGAGCTTCACTGCTCCCCAGTGCTCAGTTCATAAATAAATAAAAGGCCCCCGTTGATTCAGCTGCCAAATGTGACATGGTGATGAATTTCCAAGGGTGTCACTCAGGATGGTGACAATTGCAATACTGATGGGCCAGGGGAAGCAGGTGAGAGGCAGAGTATCTCTGTTCATAGGCTTCCCTGAGGCCCTTGATAGGGGTGGATGACCTGAAATTCTGGTGACCAGCACAACCTGGCTTGCTCATATACCTCACTTTGCACACACAAAAACAAGGTGAAGAAGCTCAGGGACCTAGTGAATAGACATAAAGAAGTGATAGGCTAGGGGTGTCTGGGTGGCTCCGGTGGTTAAGCATCTGCCTTTGGCTCAGGTCATGATCCCAGGGTCCTGGGATCTAGCCCCGTGTTGGGCTCCCCACATGGCAGGGTGTCAGCGTCTCCTTCTGCCCCTCCTCCGGCTCATGTCTCTCTCTCTCTTTCAAATAAATAAAGAAAACATTAATATGTTTAAAAAAATAGTGATAGGGTAAATCCTAGGGTCCAGACTGAGTGTCTGTGAGGCCATTCCTCTATTTGGGGGGTCCCAAGGAATTTTTCTAATAGGCTTGGCAGTCCTTGCCTAAAAACCTTCAGTGGCCACTGTCCATTTATAGATAAAATCCCAATTACTGAGCATGATGCATAAAGTTCATAATGGTGCTAACCTCCCCTATGATTCCATCTGCCACCACCCTCTGTACCTCTGCCACGGTGTCTTTCCTCTTCTTGCTTAGGCACATCATGCACCTGATATGTATCCATCAGGGTCTTCCGGGGAAATAGAATCAATGGGATATATGTTCATAGATTCATTTTAAGGAATTGGCTCATGTTATTGGGGAGCTAGCAAGGCTGAAATCTATAGAGCAGGCTGGTGGGTTCTATGTTATTGGGTTTGAGTTTGAGTATTGGGGTTGAGTTTCTTCTCTAGGAAACCTCAGTTTTTGCACTTCAGGCCTTCACCTGATTGGATGAGGCCCACTCACAGTGTCAGGGGTATTCTCCTTTATGTAAAGTCAGCTGATTGTGATATAACCATATCTGCAAACTATCTCCACAGCCACATCTAGACCAGTATTTGACCAAAATACTGGGCACCAGAGCTTTGTCAAGTTGACTCATAAAATTGAACCATTACGTGATGTCTGTCTGCTCATGTACATTGTCTAGAAGCCTCATGCTCTCTCACATACAGCACACACTTTTCTGCCTATTGAATGCTTATTCATTTTACAAAACTAAGTTCGGACATTTCTTCCTCTCCTAAGCTTATCGCTCTCAGAGGGAACCAGACACTTACTCCTTCCTGTTTCTCATTGTCCTTTGTTCCTCTGTCATAGCCCGTAGTGTATTTTATAGCAGTGGCTGGTTTGCTAAGTTTGTCTTCACATTGGGGTGCCTGGGTGGTGCAATTGGTTGAGCGTTGGACTCCTGATTCGGCTTGGGTCATGATCTTGGGGTCATGGGCTAGAGCCCCAGAGTGGGGGCTCTGTGCTCAGCAGGGAATCTCCATGAGATTTTCTCTTTCCCTCTCCTTCTGTCCCACTCCCCCACACTCACTCACTTGCTCATGCTCTAAAGTAAATAAATCTTAAAAAAAAGTTGGTCTCCACACTAGGTTACTAGATCCTTGAAGGCAGGGATTTTGTCTCATTCATCTATGTATTTTCTACTAGTCCAGGACCTGGAATATAGTAGGTGCTCAGTAAATATAGATTGAATGAATTATTACAAGAGACTCAGAAAACCTACTACCTGGAAAATTTGTAAGATAAACAACATGTCCATTGATTTGGTTTTGCCTCTTATGAGGAATAATGCACAACATATCACATCTCTGATTAGAAGATATCATTCATTTTGGGTTAAGTTTGAGATCAGTTTGTATCTAAGTCCAGAGCTCCTCCTCCTGGTTTGTCCTCGCTTAGCAAAGGTGGCAGTCTCTCAAATCTTCCCAGTGTGTTCCTTTCCATCACCACCCCAGCCCCACGTCCCAGCTATTTTTCCTTTTCAGAGGATGATTGTCAGCACCCACTATAGCTTCTAACTTCCTAAATGGCACTTCTTTTTCTTCAACATGATCTTGCCTGCGAGGGAGGACATTTTCTAAGTAATTGGGCCCAGGCAGTTTTTGGAAAAAAAAAGAGAGAGAGAGAGAGAGGATTTAGAAAAGATTCATTCTGATCAGTTACTTCCCTGGTTAATTGGTTAACATCTCAACAATCCCCCTTACTTAAGTAGTCATGACCTCCCTGCCCCATCACACTTTTTAACACTAATGAATTCATCAGTGCGGGGTCATCTGTTGTCAACTCAACATCACCACCTCTTTCTTCCAGAGGGAAGCTGTGAGCCACATTGCACAGGTTCCCCTTTCTCCTAGGGGTTTAGGGAAGAATCTGCCAAGGAGTAACATTCGCATGGCATTTGGAAAGTAGGAGAGAAGGAGAGGCCAATATTCTATAGAAATAGTAGTGAGGACTCTCTAATTTCCAAATTAAAGCCCTCATGTTAGAAGGAGTGGCTTTAAGCTACTATTTCCCTCATGATACCCTGTTCATCTTATTGTTCATACCAGATCTTGAGGAATCATTTGGTTTATAGTCTCTGAATGGAGAGGGCCCTAGACTAGGATTCATAGTTTCTAGTGATCTGACAACCATGGCATGTAACCCTGTCTCTGGGTCTCAGTTTCCCATTAGTAGAGAGGTTGAACAGTTGCTTTCCAAAGTCCCTTTTACTTTTTAAAATTACTAAAAAATTTTTTTTAAGATTCTATTTATTTGAGAGAGAGAGCATGAGAGAGAGAGAGACAGAAAGAGTGAGCATGAGCAGGGAGAGGGGAAGAGGGAGAAGCAGACTTCCTGCTGAGCAGGGAGGCCACTGGGGCTGATCCCAGAGTCCTTTGGCAGACGCTTAACTGACCAAGCCACCCAGGCACCCCAAAGTCCTTTTTAAACTTAAATATAAAACACAAATCCTTTTAAATGGTATAAAATGTGATATTCTAAATGTATTGCAGGTCTACTAAATTCTACCAGAGATTATGTTAGAGCAGTTCAATGCAGAGGCAAAACTTGATTCTTTAGGCTTGTGAGTCAAATGCATTATTGTGGTAGATCAGGACAGATTGAGACTGAGACCTGGAGGAAGGGATCGTTGGATCCAAGGTGGAGCAGCACAACCAGCCTCCCAGATACAGAATTTCACGGGGTGTGCATCAGAATTTTCTTTCCAGCACCTAGCACAGTGTCCTACCTACTGCAAATAGAGAAAAAAGCAGTGCTTATTACCCAAAGATAATGCATCCCTTAGACTTGCAAATGAGGCAGTGAGATGTTGGGTAAAAGCAGAGTCTTGATCAACAGCTGTTCCCTCTTCCTTGAAGGATGTCTACCACGAATTGTCTTTGAAGCCCCTCCTGGTCCAACAATAGCATGTGATTTTTAGAATAAAATCACATGGGGCGGATGGAGTGGTCAGAAGTCTTCAGATTAGCCATGCATGGGACAAAGAACTCAGTGTAAGTGTCCAAGCCTTCTTGGTGGAAAGTCTCTGATGACAGGGCCTCTGCTTTACTCAGGGCTGGCTGAAGCTTCTGAAAAGCCAGTCTGGAGCTTTTGCCTTGTCCTCAGTGGAAATAAGGAACTTATCTCAGGTTTTCCTACACATCTTGCCTGAAATTCAGCCAACATACACCTTACCTGCCAAAAAACCCCATGAACCTCTGAAGAAGTACCAGAATTTAATTTACATGGTATAATGATACTCTTAGGAACTAAGATGGCCGAGGCTTAATAAATGGTGACTATTAGCATTTTCTTGCAGAGGTGACTATTGAAATAATCTGTTGCACTTGGACTAAGATACCCTTTCTCAGCCCATTTAACAAAATACCTAGAAATTCTCTTTGATTATACAATTTGCAAGAGAAAGAATCCATCAGCTACTCGTTCACATGTTCCCTGTAGACAGTGGGTGCTCTCTCTTCCTTGCTCCCTACAACTCAGAGTCTCATTTTAGAGACTAGGTATTCAATGAATATTTGAGGTTGGCATATTTTAAATGGGTTGACCCAAATCTCCCAGAGGTACTCTTCAATATCTTTCCTCCCATCCACTAGTGTGCATTCCAGCTGGAGGCATCACACAGTGTAGTTTAGAGCCCCTTTGGAAGATGTTGATTTTCCTGCATAAAGTATGGGGTTCTTAATGAGAGAAGGGGTCCCTCCCACAGGAACCATTCATCCCCTAGAGATAGGCATTTGTGAATACAGGAGTTTAAGGCAACAAATCCATCATTAGGTACGTCTCTTTCAGTATCTAGGTTGAGAGCATGTCTAGCTCTTTGCGTCCTGAGAGAAAATACCTGCTGGTGACGTTGTATTGTTTTTTTTTTTTTTTTTTTTTGCAAGATCAAAGAATTTATTTAGTGAAGAGGGATAGTTACATCATTTTCAGAAGGGCCTTCTCTCCTCCTGAAAACACATTAACAGCGCAGAGAAGCTGCTCAAAAGTGGAATTAGGAAACCAGAATCAGGAATTGTCTTTAAGAAAAATAGCTCCTCCCGCGCAAGAGTTGCCTACAAAAGGCCGCACTGCACAGTGTGTTTACGGAGCTCTTCCTGACTTCAGACTTCTTCATAGTGCAGTGGAGGACTCATGGTTCATTTGGCACTGGTCAGCAATCTCTAACCCCGGCCATACCGGTGTATTAGAAATGTGGTCTCTCAGCAGGGCCCCAGCAGGAAGTGGCTGGTCTAGGAGTGTTGACCTGAGGGGCAGTCATCTGACTGACACACTTCTGGGGGCCTGATGGGGTGTTCTCTGGGATTGAGGCTGGCAGGCACCTTCACATGCTCCCTTTCTCCCTCTGCATGGCTCCAGCCAGCAGACGCCATCTTTTTTTCTTCTCAACCCTGAGAGTAGTCTGGGGAAGTTCTGCTTCAGGACACAGGTCAGGTTCAGGTCAGCTCCACTTATCTTCTGTTTTCCTTGGACCAGCAGCTACCTGGGATCTGTTCTTCTGTGCACAGGCTGCCTGGCTCTCTGTGTCTCTCCATAGCGTGCTATCTTGAGACTCTGTCTGCAACAGAAGGGCCATCCGCCATGCCCGCTGGTTGCTCGACATTGTATTGGTTTTTAAGTAACCCTTAGATGCATTTGTTCTCATGTTCTCTTTCTGTGTCATTCTTCTTAAATTCCAACATGTTGCTGTCATGTTGGCAGCAGTGAACTCTACGGTGGGAAATGCATCCAAGCTTCTTTTCAGACCAACTCTGTTTCCCCTCAGGTGAAAACTTTCCAAAATTAGACTCTCTTGGTGTGGCATTTCTTGATATTGAGCTGAACTCAGTAAAGAGTGATGTTTGAACTTTGGATTGTTTTCAAGATATATATACTTTTCAAAATACTCTTTTTAGCTGTCACATTTTGTTCATTTTGTGAATGCACATGTACAGTGCTTGAGTTTTAGAGACTCTTAATCATTTATTACAAAAAATATATTTGATTGTAAATATTTTAGCTTATATATTTACTATGGCTGAAGTCTAAATACTGATAAATAGTACAGCTGGGAGTTGACTTATGTAAGTGTTAAAAGTGGTTTAACTACTTTTTAACTTCCCAAAGCTGTTGATAGAAGCAGGAAAATTCTTTTTTAGTGAATTCAGGATTACTGGTAAATGAACATACGTTTGCATTTCAAAAAATTATGTTTGCATTACCCAGAAACTACATTTAGTACCAAGAGGTTAAAATCTGTAAATAATGTGTTATTACCTGTAAGCAAAATGCCTAGCTTTGATAATAGAAATGCAAAGAGAGGGAGATTAATGATGCTATTGCTGTTTCATGATGTTAATATTGGATTTCCTTTGGTTCTCATTGTGTTAGCAGCATTTTACAAACACAGTGTCACAAAAGCTTCTGTTCCCATCTCCTCTCCCTCCTCAACCAGCTTTGATTCTTCTGATGCCCCTATTTTTTTATCAATATTTATATTGATGAAAAATTCTCTTAATTGGTCTGGTTCTAAAGTCTGAAGTCATTGTCAGCCTGTATTCCTACCATTCAACCAATAAAGTGTCAAGTTCGAATTTTAGCCTTAGGTATTTAAAAACTATTTAAGGTTAGGAACCATTTCCATTGTATAGGAAATATGTTTGGATATGTTATCCTTTTGATATAATAATTTGAATAAAATGTACTGACCTTCTTATATGCCAGAGAATATATATTATTATTTTGTGCATCTAAGTAACCTTATGAGATCACTCTTATTCTCCATTTTACAGAAGAGAAATTAAGGACAAAAGTGAGGTTCATTAATTTCCTGAGGTCACAAAGCTCAGAGATGGTAAAGATGGGACTCAAACCTCAGTCTGTCTGACCCCAAGTGCTGTCCAAAGCATCAAGACTTTAGAAGATTATAAGCACATTTGGTTATACCCAAGTCTATAATAGTAACCCGCCAGCCTTTCTTACCTGCTAGTCCTGAGAATATGATATTACAAACAGGTGATGAGGTCTGAAAGTCACTTTCCTTTGTGGGTGGATCCCAGAGAAAGACTGCTCACTGAGCAGGGCACTCTCCTCTTGTCAGGGACCCTCTTCCCTTGAAGTCTGGGCATGCAGAGCCAACTCCAGCCCTTCACCTTCTTTGCATGCCCTTCAATTCAATTGCAGTAGCCCCGGCAAGCTGAGCAAGGTGGCAGTGTGGTGGGGGAGAGAGGGGGCTTGGAATGCCTCTGGGAGGTGTTTCTGGGTTTTAAGCAGACCTTCCCCATAACTTCTCCCTGCTTTAGGATTGCTGTCCTTCAGGAAGGGTGGAGGGGGTGTGATGGCTTTAAGAGGTGGAGGAGGTTTTATAGCCTGGGTGGGGTAGTAGTTAGATCAGTACAGAGGAGAAGGGAGCTTTGGTATAGAAGAAGGCCTGGGTCTAGAGGGAGAGGGATATGGAGGGGCAGGGCCTGGGGGTAGGCCTAGGGGTGGGGACAGAACAAGAGTCTGAGAGCAGGGGATATATTGAAGCCCAATTAGAAATATGTATCTCCTCTGCTTCCTGGTTTTCCTGGAGGAAGCTTCTACTTATGACCCACTGCCTGAAGATGTAGCCCCTTCCAAAAGGATGCTTCAAATGTTTGTATCTAGGATCATCCCTCTATAGGGGCTCCCAGCCTGGCCACTTTTATACTTAGTTACAAGTTGAGTCCTTTCTCTAGGCAGCTATTCTTTTTTTTTTTTTTTTTTAAGATTTATTTATTTATTTGAGAGACAGAGAGAGAAAGTGGAGGGGGGTGGTAGGAGGGCCAGAGGGGCAGAGAGAGAGAGAGAAAGAGAGAAACTTAAGCAGACTCCACACTGAATGCAGAGCCTGATGCGGGGCTTGATCTCACAACTCTGAGATCACAACCTGAGCTGAAACCAAGAGTCAGACACCAAACCAACTGCATCACCCAGGTGCCCCAAGGAGCTATTCTTGATAGACTAGGGAGTAGGGGTCACCTCCTTCCAATGACACTGACTTATAGGCCACAGCCCTGTGTTTATATAGATCTATGCCAAACAGAAAGCCCATGAGATCAGAGGCCTGTCTCTGTAATACACAACCATTAATTAGGCAAAAACACATCTCTCTTTTGCTTCAATAAGGGCTCATCTCTGCATATGCCAACACAGCTCTAAAATATCTCTCCAAGACTAGGAAACAGTGCTGTAAACCAGGGCTAGACCACAATTCACAATGTATAAACATTGCCCAGTGATAGGTTCTGATTCAGTAGGTCTGAGCTGGAACCTGAGATTCTGCATTTCTTCCACTGATGCAGACACCAAGGACCACACATTGCATAGATCTAACTGCTTTTGCATCAGAGGCACCAAGCTCTTAAGCCGACATACCCACAGACACACACTCCAAATGGCTCTCAAAATGCATGACCATTCCTGTTGCTGTTAGGTTTTCTCTGTCTAAGAGTCTGGACTGATGCTCTTTCAGTGACCTAATTGATCTTGTCGAAGAGAGGCTTCTAGAAGCTCTCACAGCCTCTGCCTTTCTCATCGTGCCTGCCCCCCAAGGGGGCTTGGGACGCCTTTCTTGCCACCCTCCCTGCTGGAGAGACAAGTGTGTTCATCATGTTTGTAGCCTGATTGTGTTTCTACTGCCTGAGGCTGGGCTTTTGAATTTTTCAGCAGGAAAAAAAATATACTGGGAAATAATTTTCCTGTTGGTGGGCTCTCTAAAGGTTATATGCAACTATAGATACTCCACACAGACAGCCAGGTAACAAAGAAAATGGGCTTTTCCATTGCTGGCAAGTGATGATGACCAGTGACCCACGTGGCCCTTCTCAAAGGGCTCCAGACTCTCTCTTTTGCCATGATTAATTCTATGTTCTGAACTGAAATGACAATCATTTATTATTCTGTTTTACATATGCACCTCCAGGGAGTCCAGCTAAAAGCTCTAATTTTCTAGTTCAATTGTAATGCTGTTCTTTGAGAGGCATTGACTGCGGAGATGCTAAAAGGATGCCAGTTCAGTGAATTATTGAGTTTTAGATAGAATCATATGCTTATATGGATCCAGGTGGTGCTCATTGAAACATGATACAGACCTCCCTTTCCCCCTGGGCCTGTATGTTCATAGGGGGAAGAACAGTGAATTTGCATGGAAGTGACCCATTATAAAAATCAATGAGGTTGGGCACCCTGACTACCTGCCTGCAGTGCCTGGCTGTCCTTAGATACGGCCACAGTTGTCAGTCAGCTCTGAGGGGACCTTGACTGCATGTCTTCTCATTTTTTCCCAAGCCCGTGGCTGATGGAAATGGAAGTCAAGGCAGTTTTCTGCTGATTTAAATAATGTCATTCAAGATTCCTTCCATTAAAGTGTTTTAGCAACATGAAATCTCTTAATCTCCTACTTAAAATGATGAGGGAGATTTCAGAGCAGCAATTTTGAGGTCCTTTGAATTTCTCCAATGTGCATAAAAGTACCCTGTAACTGGCAAGGCCATAGGGTACCTGGACTCATTAGTTAAGATTAGAACTTTCCTACCTCACTCTAGCCCCTGGCGAGGCTTCACTTTTACTTCAGCCTTCAGAAAGATGGAAACATGTTCTAGGAATGTCTTTCAGGTCTTATGTGTGCTGGGCATCCTACTTAGATATTTTAGAATGTTTAAGTGTGCCTCATTTGGGGTTATTTATTCTCACAATGAATAGAATCATGAACTTTTGACTTCTGAGTAGGTGAGGGAAACAGGAGACAAATTGGAAAAGAAACAAATGCAGAGCCTTAAGGAGGACAGGAAAAGCCAGGCAACTGGAGGTGAAAGGTCATGGATGAAGCCTGGAGCAAATATCCTCAAGCCTGGAGTCAGGCTGCAGCCAGGAAGGCAACCAGACCACAACCCAGGGCTCCTGGGGAGGGCAGGGGAAGTGGGAGTGTGGTTAGCTTGCTCTGGTAATGGAAGGATGCACTTTAAGAGATAAAGACACACACCAGGGAAATAGGGAGTCTGGAGGAGGTCACAGCATTGTGCACTTGGGTCCTTGGGGGGATCTTGTGAGTTCTCAGAATTGGGCAATGGTGATGCACCATCACTCTTACTCCTTGCTCTTTAGTGCTCCTAGGAAAGTAATGACAGAAATGGAATGAGGCTTTGCGGGCTCAGGACTGGCCTCATGTGCTTGCAAAATTACCCAGGTATAGTGTCCATGCAGTGATGGGGAGAATGTGGGTGCGGTACTTAACACAGTGTGTCACCGTGGTTGGAAGTCACTAAACATTAGTTTCTGCTGCTTGTTTATCCATTCAGTAAACAGAGATCAGGAACCTACGCCATGCTGGGAACTGGGGTTACAAAGGAGAAAATAAAGTGTATTCCCTGAACTTTGGAGCTCAAAAAGTCATGTAATTTTACAATGCAATGGCACACGTGATCAAACAGTAATGAACAGAGAACTGCGGAATCGTGATGGAGGGGGACACTGACTGCCTCAAGAGGTCAGGGAAGGCTTCAAGGGGAGGTGGCATTTGAGCTGGCTCATGAAGGGTAAGTTGGTCTGTATGAGTTAGGTGAGGAAAAGGGGAATCTGGTCTTGGAGGGCATTCTGGGATGCTGTGTCAGTCTGGGTGATGCCCAGGGAAGATGGAAGTTCTGGTGAGTTTCAGGAATGGTCATTTATTAGGATGGCTGAGGGGAATGTGTACAGAGAAAATGCTAGAAGATAAGGTGGAAAAAACAATTGAGAAGGCTACAGCTTGTAGCTCTAACAAGCTGTTTTGACTTTATCCTCCAGTCAGTAGGAAGCCAGTGGAGGTTCATAAGAAAGGGTGAAATACAGCAGATCTCTCTATGCCTCAGTTCTCTCATTAACGTGACTGGCAGAGATATCCTAGTGAGTTGTTTGTTATCTTCTCTATAGTCTCAGCAGATCGCCCTTGTTGTACTTGCACTTAACCTATCAGTCAGGTATCTGAAGGGAAAGACAGGTTTGCTCCTTCCCAGGGCAGAAGGCTAAGGACCATGTGCTGACTTTTCATTTCCTATTGCTAAACTATACCAACAACTCATGCAGCAGCTGGTCCTGAAATGAGTTTTATAATCAAAATCAAATTTAGGATCCAAAACATTCATTCATTCATTCATTCATGCATTCATTCATGCATTCATTCATTCACTTATTGTGTAAATAGTTAGAACTCACTCTTCACTACTTAAACTCTATAGCCAAATATCCTATATGTTACTTTACCATGCTCCCAGCTGTGACCCCTGATTGTGCTGGCTGCCCATCACTCTGAATCATTTGTGGCCTGAGGACCAGATTGAGACATTAGCTTGGCTGTCAAGATTCAGTCCCTGCTCTGCTGCTTCCACAGGCCAACAGTGTGAGAGTCAAACTGTAGAGACTGTTTGCTAGAACAACCCTTTGGGAAGCTTAGTGATACTTTCTTGCAAAGCTCAAACCTGGGACAGGTGATAAAATGAGAATGAAAAAAGTGCCTATATTTGACCTGGACCAAAAAACAATTTCGGTAAATTAAGATTAAGTCTGTTGTTGTCTGGAGTTTCTATTTTCTTTACCTGTAAAATGAGATAGTGGGCCAACGTGAACTTTAAGGCACTTTTTCTCCCAAATTCTATTGCTTCCTGAAGCTCAATTTCATCTGAAGTCACCAGATTAGGACTTCTGTACTCCAGTGGGTATGCAACATCAAGGGTTGGCCAAAACCAGCAACCCCAGTGCAACCACTGGGGGTTCTGGCCGTATTGATAGCTCCTCAGAGTCTCTGCCCCCAGAGCATAGTGCTGGAGGCCAGAGCAAACAGCTGCTTCAGCCATCACCAAGCCATGGCCTAGATGAGTGCAAAGCAGAGTGCACTGCAGAAACAAGAGCACATGTGAGGGTCACCTCTGACAAGTGAAGCCAGGAATGCCAGGGTCCAAAGGCAGAAATTTGGCATACTTAATGATTTGCCTGGCTCTTTTTCAGACAGAGGAAGGAAGAGAGAAAGAAGGAGAGGGAGAAAAATTGATTGATTGATTTTAATAATGACTGTGAATCAAGATTCCAGCAGAATGGGCCTTTAGGCTGCCAAAATGCAGGGAGGCTATTGGTCAGGACCAAAATTCCCAAGGCGAGTTAGAAAATCTTACAAGTTTGCTTGATGAGTACTTCCATATATCTGAAACACTGTACATCAAATAATACGGAATATCTACTAAGTTTTTGTTATTTTTATAGGCATTTTATACGTAAAAACTAGGTCCTTACACTAGCTCTATGGAATATGATGAAGACACTAAGGAGAGGAAAGAACAGGTAATTTGGCCAAGGCCATACATGTGGTGAGCAGAACAATCAAAATTCAAGCCGAGGCAGTCTGGCTCCCGTGCCTGTGCTCCAAACCATTGCATCATGCTTACTGTTACAGTGTGCTTTTGCAGGTCTAACAAGTTACCACAAACTTTGAGGCTTAAGGAACACAAACTTATTATTTTGAAGTTCTGGAGGGCAGAAATCCAAAATGGGTTTAACAATAAAACTATAATGGTAAGTAGAATGCTTTTCTGAGTCCTGTGAGTCATTTTAGCAGATTATTGTGCCTGAAGAAGTCATGAGAATTCTCTGGATTTGTAGCCAGTAGGTCTGAAGTGAGGACAGTCTTGTTGTGTACTGTGCTCTTTAATTTGTGGAGTCTGCACTAACTCTGGGTGGTTAGTGCCGGAATTGAACTGCAGTCCACCCCATATCAGCTGGTGTTGGTATCAGAAGATTCCCCATCCCAGGATCCTAACTTACTCATATCTGCAAAGTCCTTTTGCCACGTAAGGTAATGTATCCAACATATTTCCAGGTTCTGGGGATTAGGTTATGGACCTCTTTGGGGGTCATTATTCTGCCTGCCACATTGCTTCAAAGCATTTATACTTTGAGGACCTACCATCCAGTTGGTTAGATAGAAAAGTCAGACACCACCATTTCAGCAGGAAGCGGCAGAGAGATTTTGAAGCTGTCCATCTGAGCTGACAAACCTGGAAGGAGAGTCAGGAGGCCTCAGCCCAGCTCCCCCAAAGACTTGCGTGGGTTGCTCCTGGCATGTCACCTGATGTTTTGGCCTCAATTTCCTCATCTAAAAATGAGGAAAACAAAATTCTGTATAAATTTAATGGGAAATGTATGAAAACATATTTGCAAGTGGTTAAAATGTATATTTTAACTTATATTTAACTTAATACTCCTTATATTCTGTCAGGTCTGAAGTACAGAAGTTGGTTGAACAATTATCAGTCCCAGACTTATTTAACAAATGTACTTGCCCTTCACAAACATTAAGGAGACTTAATTACCGTTAACAACCCTGTTACATAGAACTATCCCATGAAATAGGGAAAAAGGGAGAGGTTAAATCTTACCCAATGGTACATGTCACACAGTTGGTAAGTGTCAGAACTGAGACCTGAACCCAGGGAATCGGGTTGAAAGTCCAGTCCCTTACACCTGCTCCATGCTGTCTCTATAGCTCCATGCTACCGATGAAACGAATGGAGTACAGAGAGAGTGTGGTCCTGCTCCGCTAGCCCCTACGCCATCATATGAGAATCACCTGGAAGGATCTGTAGCATCAGGGCATCCAGCAGTTCACACCTGGAGTCCAGAGTCTCCTCTCCAACACCGGTGATGGACCTGTCCTGAACACTGCACATCACATCACCTAGGTGGTTACTTCAGATTCTTGGAGACTCACACTCACAGATTCACACACTAACCTTGCTATTGTAATTCCGTCCACATGTCGGAGCATCCTCTGCTTCTAAGCTCCTCTGATGGCTATTCTGTAAGGTGGTATATTAAGAGTCTCAGAAGATTCTGATCCCCCATATTTTAATTAACCTTTCCTCCTAGTACTTGAAATTCCACTAATAGAGACAAAGAGAAACAAAATGCTGGCAACTACAGCTTAAAATTGAGTCTCGATTTGTCCATTACCGACTATTGAAACTTAGACACTCTGAGCTTGGTTTTCTCATGGTCAAATTAGGGTACCTAAGTTGTTGAGAGGACCAGCAGAGGGGACATATTTACAGTTTCTTGCACAGAACCCAGCTCTGTTGGGGATCGCCAACTCCTACTTCTTACCCCTCTCTTCTTGCTTTGCCGCCCTCCACCTCTGGCTGGGCACTCACACTTTTCCTTTCAATGCTGCTGCTTTACAAGGGTTGGCTTTGCTACCTCCATGTCTCCTGGGACCATTACCTTCTTAATTCTCTCCAGTCTGGCTTCTAGCCTATTTATTCCTTTAAAACCAAGCCTGTGTGATCACCTGTAACCTCCCAGTTGCTAAAGCTGATGTCTCTCCTTGATCTTTCTGAAGCACTGAGCACCTAACAACTTCAGTTGCTTACAGTGTATAATTCACCTACTTCTCAAGTGATTGCTCTCCTTGCCTTTGGCCTCCCTTTACAGCTGCTGTGCTCAGCATGACTGCCTCTACTGTGTCCCTTTGATGAGTCCCTTTCGCTAGCTTGTCTATCTCTGCTTCCCTCCTGCACATGAATGTTTCCCAAAAGTTTGTTCTCAGTGCTACTCTTTCTTACACTCCCTCCATTCTTGCTCATAGCTTCCACTTCACCCATATCCTGCTGTATGACTGTCATTCCACGAAAAAATTTTTTTTTTTATGTCGGGCACCGCTCTTCCGATCTTTAGACCTATACCTAAACACTAGCAGCTCTACTCATGATCACACACTAAACATACCTCATACTTGATCATTTATTGCCATACTGTTCCCCAGATAGGATTTGATTTACTCTTGGCTAATGACCACTCACCCCATCACCTCTTCGATAAAATTTTTCTAATCCCGCCTTCTTTCTTCAACAGCTCAGAAGATATAGCTCCCTTCTTTGAGTTTCCACAGCATTTTGCTCAAATATCAAGAGTAACTGGCAGGCTTAGTTATAGTTGTGTATGGATCTGTTTCCCCTTTCTAGGGAGTAAGCTTGCTGTGGGCAGAGACAAGGTGGATCTTAACTTGAGAGGAGCTGAGTAACTCCATAGCCCTCACCACTCACTGGGATACTCTTTAATTATTAATCTTTCTCATGTGTACGTCTGATCTCACCAATGAGTCTGTCAGTTTATTAGAGATGCAGTCTGTATTTCTTTTATATGGCCAATAGCATTTACTTGTAATAGTAGTTATAAAACAAATATCATAAAACTATTTTTGGTTCCTTTAGTAGTCTTATAAATTGTGCCCATCCCCCACCCCCCAAATTTATATGTTCAAGTCCTAACCACCAGTACTTCAGAATATGACTATATTTGGAAGTAGGGCCTTTAAAGAGGTAATTAACGGAAAAGGAACTCATATGGGTAGGCTCTAATTCAATATGACTGGTGTCCTTTTATGAAGAAGAGATTAGGACACAGACAACACACGGACTCAGAGCGTAAACATGTGAGGACACAGTGAGGAGGAAGTTGTCTCCAAGCCAAGGAGAGAGGCCTCAGAAGAAACCAAACCTGCTAACACTTTGATCTTGAACTTCTAGCCTCCAGAACTATGAGAAAATAAATTTCTGTTCTTTAAGCCACCTAGTCTGTGGTGTGTTATAACAGTACTAGAAAACTAATATACTGTTTAACTGCTACTAACCAGATTCGGGGGTTGAGGAGCAATACTTCTTTTGGACTTGACGGACGGTTGAAAACAACACTTTTTTTTTTTTTTTTTTTTAATTCTAGAGATGGGTCCCAAATCAGACAATGGGTTAAATGGATAGGTTACTTCGAGAAAAAAAATGGATAGGATTCTTGCTCACATAGTTTTAAGCCAGGGAGGGATGGAATTTATCAGAGTTATTGGCACTAAAATCTAATGGCTCCTATATATTTCTTGTTCTTATTCTTTTTTTTCTTTTCTTTTCTTTTTTCTTTTCTTTTCTTTTCTTTTCTTTTCTTTTTTTTCTTTTCTTTTCTTTTCTTTCCTTCCTTCCTTCCTTCCTTCCTTCCTTCCTTCCTTCCTTCCTTCCTTCCTTCCTTCTTCTTTCTTTCTTTCTTTCCTTCTTTCTTTCCTTCTTTCTTTCTTTCTTTCTTTCTTTCTTTCTTTCTTTCTTTCTTTCTTTCTTTCTTTCTTTCTTTCTTTCTCTCTCTTTCTCTCTCTCTCTTTCTCTCTCTTTCTTTCTTCTTTCTGATGAAAGTTGAGCAGACATTTGCTGTTTATGCTACAAGATAACCTCTATTTGACTATAAAACAAACTGTGATGTTTGGGCTGTGAAAGATTTGCAGTTTGATAGTAAGGGAGATGGGAATGCCATGTTGAGTTTCTGCCCCAAGGTGGTGGATGTATAACAGAGCCCAGGGACTGGATCATCATTTGGGCTTAACAAAGGAACTGTCTAGGTGTGTATAGCAAAGAATCTTTTGAGCTGCTCTTACTGTTAACAATCTGGTTTCATATACCCAGATGATTAGATGTCATAGACATTAGAAGGAGGTCAATAAAATTCAAGCTTTAAACTTTGACAATAATTTGAGCTGAATAATAGTTGAATTTCAGAACCGAGTTGTCATGGTGAGAGCCATTGAAAAGGAATAATTATCTTATAACTGGGTTACTGCCCTGCTGAACTCATAGCAATATCCCTAACCCCATTTCCTAACTCACCAAGCCCAGATCATATTAAGCCATACTTAGAAACATTATTTTAATATTCTTTTATGTATATATTTGCATTCATAGCAAATATATATGTGTGTGTGTGTGTGTGTGTATCTCAAATATATGTAATATATTTGAATACATATGCATTCAGTGTAAATAATGGAAAAATAGTACAGGTGGTTTAATTAGCTATAAATTGCATATTCTGGGAAAAAAATACCAAAGTACCATTCAGGTATTCTCAAGAGCCAGGTTACCATAGTACAGAGATGTTAGCAGTAATTCTTTTTGCAATTTAACATATATGACAATCAAGCCATTTGTTTCCATTACTTTTGTGAACTAAAATTTCAAATCATTTCTCTTGGGTAATACCATACATTTTCTCCCTTATTAATCCATAACAACACTCTGGTGCACTTCACTAATCAAAATTGCACATGCATAATAATTTACAATCTAATAAATATAAGCTTCTTCCACATCTCATCAAATGTAGATGCAATTATTAAAAGATACTAAAATACTAAATATAAATTCAAACTAAGAGGAAATTTAGATGCATCAAAAATAGAAATAAATCAAACGGGTATCTTATTTTAAATACAGTTTAATCAATTATTTGAGGAAAATCCCCAGGGTGTTTTCAATGAAGGTGAAAAAAAAAATGACAATTCTTCCACCAAGACAAGAGATTTTTCAAGTTATGCCAATAAGTGAAGGGCAGAGGGAGGGAATGAAGATAATTATAACTGTTCTATTTCTGATGGCAATGAAATGAAAGAGAAGAGAAAATTGAGAATTAATGAAGAGGAGTCATTCATGTTCAAGACATGATGACATATCTCCTCCTCCCCTATTAAAATAACCAATAGAAAATATACAGATTATGAAAAGTCTTTACCAGCCACAGAATCAAGGAAAAGATATCAACTACATGGCAGGAATTTAAGGAATTTCTGCGAACTAATATAAACATGGCACCATACTAGGGAAGTTTGGAGGATGAGTATGTGGCTCCTCTCTGAGCACAGAAGCAGCATGAAAGGAAGTAGAGGAGATGGTGGCCGGAAACATCTTGTACTTATCTGAGATAGGAGAGAGCTGGAAAATAAGACAGTACAACCACCTCCCACACCTTCTAACTTCCAGGGCATTTGGCACCTATGGCTTGGGATGGCTCCAGGTTTTGTCGCTAGTATTGCTATCCAAACCCCGCAGAGACCTAGAATTGCATGGTCTCTGCCTCCTGGGCAACCTTTCACCATTTGGAGATACACTTCACAGGGAGTCAGTGCTCCTTCAGGCCCAATTCTGTCACCACCACTGTGTTGAGACTACTTAAGCTGCACTGGAAGATTACAATTTATTGTATATGTGACCTTCCTCCTTAATTTTTCTAGAGCAGTGACACAAAATTCTGACAGGAGCCAACCTACTTCCTATTTGGCTAAAAATTGGTAATGGATACATTAGATTCCTTTTGGAAAAGAGAGAATGGCAGGGGAAAGCAAGGTCTATCAACAAATATTGCAAATTTAAAAACAAAATAAAATGGAAAACAGGTAACCCTTAAAAACTAGAATAATGGCCTCCAAATGAAATATATTACTGCAAGAAATGGGAAAATGTGTATTCTCAACAAGATCAGAGTTCACTGCAACCGTGATGACATTGAGGGAAAAAGTCATGAAGACCATGGAGGATTGGATGGAAATGAGAATCAGTCTTGTCAAATTAAAAATGCCAGTGGGACCACTGAATAGCAAATTGGACACTGTATCAAATCAAATTGGTGAGTTAGAAGAGCAAATGTGAGAAATTCTCCAGAAAATCAGAAGAAAAAGACACAGATGAAAATGAATAGACTTAAATTTACATATAACAGGGATCCTAGAGAGTATAAACAGGAAGAACAAAAACAATAAGAGAAAATATGATTGAAGACAATGACAAGGAAAAGATATGAGGCTTAAAATTGTGAAGGAATATTGTGCTTTAGGTAAACATCATGGAAGGTATACCAAAAACAGACAAAACCTCATAGAATTTCCTAACTTAGGAATATTTAGATTGTCACGTATACTTGGGGATATGTTAACTTACAGATTCTGTTTCCCTGGATAACCCTAAAATGGGTTCCATAATTAAATAAATGTAATAAATTATGCTACAACCATTACAATATAATCCTATGTAGGCACTGAAAGTGATAAAATGATTCATATTGGAAATATATATATGCTTTTAATAAATCAAATATAAAAGAAATTATATTAGATCTCTTTTTTTTTTTGGTCATCTACTTATACTGCAACCACAACTACGTATAGTGCATCAATATGAAATCCTTTTGAAACACATAAATATTTTTTAAATGGAACCTATACAAAAATCACATACTGTTGGATAGGATGTTGAAATGATTGGTGTGTAATATTTTTTAAAACCTTCATTTTTGGTCAGCACAAATTTCCTTTAATTTTCATTTCCAGTAGGATTTCATTTTGAGGTTTAACGTGTATGAAGCCAGTATGAAGTTTTATAGTGTAGTAATTCTGGATTCCAAGTCATTTAAGATGAAAACTGAAAGGTGAAGTTTACTTAAGAAAATTAATTTTCTTCTTCTGTCTGCTAAGTCTTCATCCTCTTCATCATCATCTTCTGCCTGTTGATCCTTTCTTAGTCGACAGGTGGATACCTGTCCTGTTCCAGATATACACTTAGCTGAGAGTGATCTTTGAAGAGGCGACTTTGAATTTGCTCTTACGATATCTAAATGGGATGCATAATCTGGTGGATACAGAGAATTTCGGAATACCTCCAAATCTTCTTCAACAATCTTTTGTAGGTTTTGGTAGGCAGCAGTGTAGACCTCTAAAGCTTTGCCATGAAATAACATTTCAATAGTGATAAATTCTTAAAATACAGTCTTTATATACTTTATTTTCTGCTTTTCAAAATTGTCAATAGTTTCCTCCAGATGACGAGTTGTTCGGGTAGCATCCATTGTAGCTCTCTGCAATTCAGTTTCTGCCTGGGTTTCTATTTCTTCTTTTTTTCTGAAAATTCTTCAAAATCAATAACATGTCGATCAGATGGGTTTCCCTGACGTGTTCTTTCTGAGTTAACTGTTTAGCTTCTTGACTCCTTGCTGTTAATGTTGCTTTGAGGTCATCTCATTTCATTTTTTTTTTTAAGATTTTATTTATTTATTTGACAGACAGCACAAGCAGGCAGAGTGGCAGGCAGAGGGAGAGGGAGAAGCAGGCTCTCCGCCGAGCAGGGAGCCGGACGTGGGGCTCGATCCCAGGACCCCAGGATCGCGACCCGAGCCGAAGCCAGCTGCTTAACCGACTGAGCCACCCAGGCGCCCCTCATTTCATTTTTACAGTGGTTCCATAAGCTTTCAAAGGTTCAACTACTTTGGCTTCAAGTCTTTCAACCTATTGAAAATTATTATAAAATATAACTCTGCTTGTCGATAATCCTGAAGTTTGGCAAACTCATCAGCAAAGTTTTTCAGGCCCTGCTTTAAATTTGGGGTCTCTGTAGAGGCATACACATTGATTTCATTCACCAGTAGGTCAGCTTTGTCTCACAGTCTGGCAATTTTCCGCACATACGCAATAAAGATTTGGCGCAGCTCTCCGAAATGCTTCTCCACATTTGTGACAGCATCTTGCAGTTGTCTGGTTTGAGCGTCCCTTGCGCACGGCCAGAGACCCTGATCTGGGCCCACCGACCTGGGCTCAGAGGCGCCCGAGCATGCGCTAGGGCGCGAGTCACCGCCTCCTGGAACCTGAGAGCCCGCCCCGCGCGCCGCCGCACTGGCTCCGGCTTTTCTACGGCAACGCGGCGCATCCCCGCGCTCAGGGCCCGAGTCGGCAGGAGCGCCAGGCGGACGCGATGGAGGGGCCGGCCAAGTGTGGCCAGTGAGCTGTGGAGGCCGGTGCCCGCTGGCGGGACTTTCATTTGCGTGGAGAGCCCGATTTCATTCTTTTTAATGACCAAGTAATATTCCATTGTATATGCATATCATTTCTTTGTTATCCATTCATCTGTCAATGGATACTTAAGTTGCTTCCATAATTTGGCTATTGTAAATAGTGCTGCAGTAAACATAGGGTGTGTATTTCTTTATGAATTAGTGTTTTCATATTCTTTGGGCAAATACCCAGTAGTGGAATTACTGGATCCTATGGTAATTCTATTTTTAATTATTTGAGGAACCTCCATAATGTTTTTCACAGTGGATACACCAGTTTGTATTCCCACCAATAGTGCACAAGAGTTCCTTTTTCTGCACATCCTCACCAACACTTGTTTCCTGTGTTTTTGATTTTAGCCATTCTGACAGGTATGAGGCGATACCTCATTGTTGTTTAGATTTGCATTTTTCTGATGATGAATGATGTTGAACATCTTTTCATGTGTCTGTTGGCCATCTGTATGTCTTCTTTAGAGAAATGTCTGTTCATGTCTTCTGCCCATTTTTAAATTGGATTATTTGCTTTTTGGTTTTGAGTTGTAGAAGTTCTTTATATATTTGGCCTACTAACCCTTGATCAGATATGTCATTTGCAAATATCTTCTCCCATTCAGTAGGTTGTCTTTTAGTTTCATTAATCGTTTCCTTATTTGTGCAGAAGCTTTTTATTTTGGTGTAGTCTCAGTAGTTTATTTTTGTTTTTGTTTCTCTTGCCTTAGGAGACATACCTAGAAAAATGTTGTTGTAGTCAATGTCAGAGAAATTAATGCCTGTGCTCTCTCCTAGGATTTTTATGGTTTCAGTTTTCACATTTAGGTCTTAAATGCATTTTGAGCTTATTTTTGTGTGGTGTAAGAAAGTGGTTCAGTTTCTTTCTTTTTCTTTCTTTCTTTCCTTCTTTCCTTCTTTCCTTCCTTCCTTCCTTCCTTCCTTCCTTCCTTCCTTCCTTCCTTCCTTCCTTCCTTCCTTCCTTTTGCATGTAGCTGTCCAGTTTTCCCAATGCTATTTGTTGAACAGACATTATTTTTCCCATTGGATATTCTTCCATGCTTTGTCAAAGATTGGTTGATCATATAATTGTGGATTTATTTCTGGGCTATCTATTTTGTTCCAATGATCTATGTATCTGTTTTTGTGCCAGTACCTTACTGCTTTGATTACTACAGCTTTGTAGTATATCTTGAAATCTTGTCTTGTGATACCTCCAGGTCTGTTTTTCTTTTTGAAGATTGTTTTTCCTATTTGGGATCTTTTATGGTTCCATACAAATTTTAGGATTGTTTGTTGTAATTCTGTGAAAAATGCTGTTGGTGTTTTGATAGGGAATGCATTAAACCTGTAGATTGCTTGGAGTGATATGGACATTTTAACAGTATTTGTTCTCCCAAGCCATGAGCATGGAATATCTTTCCATTTGTTTGTGTCATCTTCACTTTCTTTCATCAATCAATGTTTTAAGTTTTCAGAGTAGAGGTCTTTCACCTTCTTGGTTAAATTTATTCCTAAATATTTGATTCTTTTGGTCCAGTTGTAAATGTGATTTTTTAAAAATTTCTCTTTCTGCTACTTTATTATTGGTATATAGAAATGCACTGGGTTTCTATATATTGATTTTGTATCCTGCAAATGGTGTCTTGTTTTGATATGCATTGCTTTAATCATGAGTGGATTTGAATATTTTCTTTCTTGTCTTTTTTGGCCATTTCTATTTCTCTTTCTATGAATATGTATATACTTTACTTTTTTTTTTTTTTGCTTACTTTCTTCATCAACTGTTATGAAACTCTGTATAGGTTAAAGAATTTCTCTTCCCTGTGGTGTATGTGAATTTGTTCAGTTCATTTTTGGCTTTTATTTTTTTTTTTTGCTAGAGAGAAGTTATACATTTTTAAGTACCAATATTTGTCAATATTTTCTTCCATGGCTTCTAAGTGTTTTTATCCTGCCTAGAAATATTTTTATGACTCTAGGGCTACAATAATTATGTATGTGCTTTCTTCTAGGAATGTATTTGTTTATTTTATTGATATAAGGAATTGTATGGGGTAAGAGCTTCTTTTTCCCTCCAAAACATTAGTCAATTGCCGTAATATAATTTTTCATGTATTAACTCCAATATGGAAAACAATGCCAAACTGTTTTAATCATAACAATATCATAGTATTTTTAATATGTGTTTAGGCTTGAGTCCTTTCATTACTATACTTTCTCAGAATTTTCTGGGATAATATTTTATATTCATTCTTCTTGAAGATCTTTTGGCATCATTTCATGTTACTAATAAAAAATCTCATTAGTATTTTAATTTTGTCTGTGAAAGTTGTATATTAGTTTTGGGGAAACTTTACATTTTTTTTTCAATATTGAGTTTTCTTATGTTAGAACATGTCATGCAATTAAATCTTAGTTCATGTTTCTCAGTAGTTTTACATTTTGCTTCATATGGATCCTATGCATTTCTCAAATTAATTTTAAGCTATTTTATTTTTGGGAGTGGCGTTCTGAATTGAATCTTTTCTTCCATTGTATCTTCTCATGGTTATAGTTTATATATAAGAAAACTTAATTTTAATGTTAATTACATAAATTTGTTAAAAAATTTTTAATGAGTTTTATCTGGACTGTCTTGAGTTTTGTAAAATAACAACCATATGTCATCCCCAAAATAATGGAAACATTTCTTGATTTCAATTGTACACCTTTATTGCTGTTTTTTTTCTTTTTCCTAATTGCATTGGCATGTCCTTGTTTAAAGATAAGTGTGGAAATAGTGGACATTCTGGTATTCTCTCTGACATTAATGGCAACTTTTAGGGTTTCTGTTAAGCATATATCTAGCTTTTAATTTGAGATACATATTCATTGTCTTAAGAAGTGTCTATTTCTGCTGTTAATGTCTTACTCCAGGTTATGAGTGAGATTTTAAAACTAAATTTGAAGTTCTTTATCTAGAGGCCAGTGGGTTTTCACAGAAATAGCCATTTTAAAATGATGTGTTCACCATATTGTAAATGGTTCATAACTATAGTCTTTGGGTCAAATCTGTCCTCCATTTCATAATGTTCTTGCTCTGACTTCAGTTCAGATGGGAGCAAATGCAATTACACATAAGAGTAAAAGCTAATCCAGCACTTTTTATTCCATGAATAGGAATTAAAACATTTTAGTGCCCAAGCTTGAGCATTATGCTGATAAGGGAAGGGGATCCATCATGGAGTTTCTGCAGAGAATAGCCTTTCCTATACATTACCACTTCATCCTCCCTGCCAGCATCACAGAAACAATGGGTTGCTCCCATGAATAATTTCAAGGGTTACATACTTTTTTTTTTTTAGCATATCCTGAGATTTTTTTTCAACTTGTGAGAGTAAAACTTTTAAAAATGTATAACCATATGTCCAGATTTGAAATCAGTTAAGAAGCCAAGCTTGTTGGCTATTATAATGATAAAATAGGCCAATTTCTGCATCAGGTCATGGCTAAATTGAAAGTACGTGCAATCCCCCCTGGATGCAATTATTTCTCATGTAGCCCTTTTAATAACGCACACATTTTGTGCCAAATAAGCTGATCAATAGTAGCTCTGGGAGAACATCTCATCAATGCCAGTGTGTCCTGCATGATTCTTATGAACAAATTAAAACTAAAAGACATACTAAAGTGATCTCCTTCTTACCAGCTCCTGGGGGTAGGCACTGAGGAAAGGTGAGTAGGGAGTTGAAATTTATAAAAATAACCATGGCCCTCCAGGGAGAAGCAAACCATATAGAGACAGTGAAATTCTTCATGGAGAAGGATCAAAATCCTTTTGCAGCCCCTTCATCATCTAGATTGTATAGGGGTGAGCAGTGTGATCACTGGCTGAATGAGACACATGTCTCTTTTCCTCTCTTTCCTGGGCCCATCCTCCACAGGCCCTACTGTGGGGGCACTGGCCTCTCAGCACCTTTGCTTTATAGTCACTAGTTTCCAGAGCTCAGTGGAACAGACCCTTCACGTGCAGGAAGTAAGGGAACAGCCCCTTCACATGCAGGAAGTAAGGGAAGTATGTATACAAGGGCAGTTGTCTAGGGGGCATATCATGGTTAAAAAATGTTCATATCAAAAACTAATGATGTAATGTATGGTGACTAATATAACATAATAAAATAAAATAAAAAAAAGTGTTCAGGATTTCATGGCAACCCATTAAGCATGGGACTAAGTTGAGATACCCCAGCTGACCTGCCCAACAGCTGGGAGCTAAGTTCCATGTGATTGTGGCATGACCCAAAACTACATGAAAAAAATTGCAATAATTAGGTAATCCAGATGCCACCTTTCCTCTCATCCCCAACTTGTATCTTAGGAACATCATTTTTGAAACAAAATATAATCATTACCTCTTACATAATGTGATGGGTAAAGGAGGAATTTCTCTGGTTGAAAGGCTGAAAGATTGGGAATTCTCCATTAGTCTTTCCCTGGGATCCCTTCCCTACAAGGATTTATACATAATAAGCACATATTATCATATTAATGAACATTCCAATAACTTGTTACAGATTTTTGTAAACATGGTAATACATCAACAAGCATTTATTAAACTATCGAGTTTACTTCTGTGTTTTATGGATATACAGAAGAATATTAGACACAGGTAGTGTCCTTTATGGGTTTTAGTTTAGTTTGAAATAGTAATCATTGTAACCCAAAGAATAAGAACTAACTCAGTTACTTTCCCCATCAACATGGTCATTCCACTTATGCAAAGAGGCAAAGAAGTTTCAGAGGGGCGAAGGTTTGCTGCAGCCCCGACCTGAAAGTGGCAGAGCTGAAGCTTAAACCTGCATCTGTTTGTTTTGCAAGCCTGTGTTTGCATGTGTTCTGCATTGCCAATGTGTGCAACATAGTTGGAGCACATGGAGTGCTGGGTGGAATTGGATTTGCTAGAGGTAAGCTGTTAAGAGAAGAGAGAGGGAGAGGTGCAGGCAGCACAGCCTCCTCTGGGACCCTGCCTGGCACTCTGCCCACAACATGCTGCTGATTGGCTTTTACACATAGCTTCCAGCCTATCAGAATTAGTCTCATCCTAATATCATTAAAGCAATAAATCATCACTTACAGCCAGTTTTCATCCCATTTCTACCCCAGACTCAGTTTCATGAGATGAAGGCCTAAATCTTATTTTTAACACTTTTCCTAATACTGGGAACCTTATAGATACTCAATAAATGTTTGCTGGATGAATCAACAAATCAGTGAATCTGTACAATACACACACCTATACACAGATATAACCACCTAAACAAGCAGGCATACAAATGTGCAGGCATATATACATACAGCTTAGCTTCACTGTAAGAAAAAGGGGAAGGGGTAAGAGCACATTGTTAGTGTACCCATTAGATAGATAACTCAGTGATAGAGAACAGAGGAGTCCCCCTGGCTCTTCTCCAGTGGATCTCAGCCTTAGCTAGAAGGACAATACTCTCGGGAGGCTTTAAGAATACTGATACTTTGGTCCTACTTGACACAAAATGAATCAGAATTCTTTGGAATTAGTCTCCAGGAATTGATATCTTAAAGAAACATTGCAGGAAACTCTACTTTGAGACAGGGTTGATAACCTCTACTTACCTGCTGGAAATCTCAATATTATGACTGAAAATAATTCATATTTTTGTGTTACTAATGAGACGAGAATTTTAATCCTCAAATTAACTTTGGATATTAAACTTTGACACGTATTTTAATTCTCTGCTAAAAGCAAGATCTTTTTAAGATTGAAAGTAAGAAGGCTTGTCCTCTCTGGCTTAAGGTTCAGGAGGTGGACCTCAGGCAGGTTTATGGGTAGGTGGGCTTGGCCTTTCATCTTCATCTGCCTGTTGCCTGTGGTGATCAGAGGTTTGGGTCCAGTTGGGTGATCCTCTAAGTTTAACTCTTTGTCACTTCATATGCCAAACACCACAAACATCTTTTGGGAGTCTCTGGATTCTTCTTTGTCCCCTTGGTCATCTCACTCTCTTCTACCTGAAGAGTGGTTTCCCAGACATGGACCCTCCCTCCATGTTGTCTTTGTGGGTGATCTTGCCACAACTTTGGCTTCAGTGACCATCAGTTGCCAATAACTCCTTGTCTTTGTTTCTTAGGGTTGCTTTCATAAAGTGCCACAAAGAAGGTAGCTTAAAACTATAGGAATGTATTCTCTCAAAGTTCTGGAAGTCTGAAAGTTCTAGAAGTCTAAAATTAAGATATCTCTCATGCTCTCTACTCTCTTCTAGCCTCTAGCAGAGGAACCTTCTTTTCCTCTTTCAGCCTTGGAGGCTTCAAGTTTCCTTTGGCTTGCAGCTGCTGTACTTTAATCACCACATGGTGCTCTCCCCTCATGTGTCTGTGTCGCCATCTTCTCTTATAAGGACACAGCCATATTATATTGGACTAGGAGGCCACTCTACTGTAGCATAACCTCATCTGAACTAATTACATCTGCCATGACCCTATTTCCAAATATGGTCACATTCTGAGGTACTGGGGGTCAGGACTTCAACATGTTTTTTGGGGGTGCACAATTCGACAGATAATACCCCTGCATCTCCAACTGCTGCTTTGTCTTTACTTCTAAGCTCCAGCCCACCTGTTGGACTTCTCCCAGAGGAAGTCCACAAATAACTAAAATTCTGTGAAAGGCAGTAAACTCCTCATTTCTTGTTGCTGGATCTCCTTCACAGTTCCTTATTTCAGTGAATGGTATATCACCATGCACCCAGGTATGCAAACCAGGTGTGTTGTCATCCTTGTCATCATTGTCTTTTTAATACCAATCATTCATAAAATAACTCAGAAAATTCTAGCACTTAAACAACTCTCAAATGCCCTCACCTCTCCCTATGCCCTCATATTCACAGCCACTATTAGGTCTTATTCAACAATGTTTCTGGCTGGGTCTCTTGTAATAACTCTCCCACATCTAGTATTGCCCCTACCCATCAATTTCCCATAGTAGATATGTATTGCTCTTTTAAAACGCAGATTTTATTATGTAATTTTCCTTACAAAACCCTTAGATATTTCCCATTTCCATTGCATAAATTTCAAAATTCCTAATATGTCTTATGTGGCCCAAGGATTAAGCACCACTCTATCATTTCAGATCATATCATGATCTTCACACGTCATTCCACAACTCATTCTCCACACTCCAGCCACACTGGCCTTCTTATATTTCTTTGAAGCTCCATGATGTTTCTGCATCAGGGACTTTACACATATTTTTAGTTTCCTGGAGTTTTCCTCCCCTACCCTTCTTTGCTCAACTTCGGATCCCAGATAAAATTTCATCTTCTCCAAGCAGCTGTCCCTGATTTTTCAGTCCAGCTCAGGTCTCCTGTAAAATGCTCTCGTGGTACTCTGTACTGTTCTTTCATGGTATGTATCATAATTGTAATGAAACTTTGAATTACACAATCAGTCTACAATCACTTTCTCCCACTGAAATGTAATCTCTAAGAAGCAAGGGAGGAGGGGCTGCATCTCTTCACTGTTATTGCTCTAGTTCCTAGAACATTGTCCAGCACATAGCTGACAGCCAAGACATCTTTGGTAAATGAATAAATGAATAAAAGGCAAGGCATGTTTTGGTTTTGCTCACAGATATCCCTGATATCTTTGCATAGTACCTTGCGCATCAAAGTTATGTTATAAATACTGATTGAATATAATGGTGCCTTAGCCCTTTCCTTATCCATAATATTGGAACATACATCTTTGGGACAGCCAGGCACAGCCACTCCAGAGAGGACAATGAATAAGGTGATCAGTGAATAGCAAACAAGAGCACCACCATGTATGAATATTCTGAAATCCCCACACATTTGCTTTTTTTAAATTACATGTTCACCCCCCCATAGCAGTATGGGAGTCATTCTGATGCCTTCCATCTATCTGGTACAAGCAAGGACAGATTCTCTTGATGTTTCTCTTCCTCACATCAGACCTCTGCAGGGAAAGCAGCAGGCAGGGGCTTTGGGGGCAAGGTTCCACACACCCAGTGTCACACTCTGCCCTTGGGGGAAATAGCTTATAGTGAATACTCTTAGGAAAATGGCCATAAAAACTTTTACTTGGTTGTCAAATGTAGATGTGGATTACCTGAAACTAGACTATGTAGTAAAATAAACACAGCCCGATGTATTTAGCATTAATGCCATCCAATCTGTAGCTGTTGGTTTTTGTCAATATGCAAAATGCTTTCACATGCATTCTCACCATTAAGTCCTACAACAAACCTGTGGTAAGAGTTACTATTTTCTCTTTTTATATTTACAAAATTAAGTCTCAGTGTAAGGCAACTACCATGGTGTCTGGAACATGATAAGAACATAGTGTGTAGCAGAGCTAGAAAGCAAGCCAAGTTCTCTGATTCCCAGGCAATGCTTCTCCATCTCCTACTGCCTTCTGTGAGGGCAGAGGTGGGAGATGAGTTTGGCACAGGTGGGTAGGCATGGCTTGATGCTCTTCCTGTAGCTCCCTCCTGAGAAGGGGTCCAGGTGCCTGCTCTTGGGAGTCCTTCCAAATATATGCCATTCATACTTGTTAGCCATTCTAGAGCACTTCTTATAAGTCAAGCACTTTTATAAGTACTCTATACCTATTATCACATTTGATCCTAACAGCATAAATTTGAAGTATGAACTAATATTACCTCCATTAACGAGGAAGGAACTGGGAACCAGGGAAATTAAATAATGTTCCCAAGCCTATGCAGTAAGTTTTAGTGCCAAACATCCAGGCAGTCTGATTCCAGAGCCCAAACAATTATGCATTACATTGAACTGCCTCCTCTACCACAGTCTGTTTTCTTTATGTTGTCATCTCTACCCTTCTACTCGCTATTACCCTCTCCCAGGGAAGTCTGACTTTACTTATACTCTGGGTTTTAACTGGACTTCACTTTCTCTCAATCCCTTTGTCTCTCTGTAATAGAGAAGGAAACAAAAATACATTCCTTGGATTAAAAGGGAGGATTTATAAAAAGTGCCGTGATGTTCTTTTAGGATATTAGTGCTTACTCACTGGTAGTACTTAGAGGGTGATTATAATAATTATGCAAAGCAAACAAATTAGCTAAGTTAACTTCTCACTAAAGCTCATTTCAATGAGGTGTACATGAGAAAATGAATTCTCCCACTTATTGTTCAACCGAATGGGAATTCTAAAGGGGAAAGACCATTCTAACAGGGATAATTAAAAGAGATATAACTTAGACATCACATTTAAAATAAACACACATGTGCACACACATAACTACTATTTAAGACCTATGTGCAAAGACATAGATTTGGAGACCAATTTCAAGGTGGCTTATTTTGAATAAAAGCAATGAAAACTTACGATTGAGAACTGCAGCAGCATCTTTAAAATGCTCATATTTCTAAAATAATGAGCTACTTTGGAAGATGACAGATTTAAATGATGAAGCATAAGCTTCAAAATACTTGCTGTCTAGGCAAGCTTATGATATTTCTATGAATGGGGTTTTCATAGTCTGGGGGGAATTGAGAAGGGTACATTGAGTACTTCTCAATTTTAACAAGCACTTTATATTGCAAAGTTCTTCATAATCACTTTTAATAATTGTTCCCTCCAACAGCTCTGTTATTCCCATTTCAGAAATACAGTGACTGATACAGATAGAATAAAGGGAATAATTTGAAGCTCTCTTCCTAGTTAATTTGAGGGGCTTAACAATTTCTCCTAGCTGAAAATTATGAGAAATCAGACTTGCCATTGAAGGGTTGATCTGTATAATTCTTAAAAGGGGCTCCATTGTGGCATTCACTGCTGTACATGCAGTTCTGGCTGGACTTGTGCTGCAGTTAGGTCTGGAGGATTCAGCAGTCAGCAGTGAGAAGGTTACAGGTGGGACAGGCCAACCCAAGGAGATATACTGGCTCCACTCTTGTATTTCAGCTGGTATACAACTCTCTGAAGTACTGTATTTTGAAAGGAATCATTCATTCCTCCAGGAGCAACTATTTACTGAGCATCCACAAAGAATCTGTATTAAAAGCTTTCTAACCAAAAGTGACTTGGAAATCTGCCTCTGCATCTTGCTACCAAGCTCTCATAGACCAGTCATGCACACAGTACTTTGTACTTGAACTGTCCCAAGTTAGATACAATTTGAATGTCAAGTGAGAAGTGCAAATTTCTAAGTTTTATTGACCACAGTTTTAAAGATGCCACAAATCCCGGGAGATACTTATCTAAATATGTTAAAGATCAATTGATCTGTAATCTTGTCCATCCTTGAAAGCACAGGGTGACTTCATCTTCTCTGTGAAACCTGTGAGACCAGCTCATCTCTGATCTTTACCACTTGGGATTGGTATTACACAGACTTCCATTTCACTTCAATTCCATTCAAGCTTTCTTTGAATATTTACTTTTTGTCAAGTCTGGTGCTGGGTCTAGGAATATTCCATCATATATGTTATGAATTTTTTTGTTTATTTCATGTTTTGATCTTGTTGTGCTGTGAAATAGCTCCTGGAGGAGAGGTTGTAGCTAATACTTTACCTAATATCTTCTAACATTGCCCAGCACAGTACTTTGCACATAGGAAAAGACTGATCATGGTAGCCAGTCAGTTGAATTGCATAAGTAAATGCCAGTGCTATTCACTCATTTATTATTATTTTTGAAATTCTTGTAAACCAAAGGGAGTGGTTACATCTTGTTTTCTAAATGAATATTTATTTATAGTTCTGATTTCTTCCTTTTGCATCATAGAAACCCGCTAAACCTTCTTTTTTGGCTCCAATTATTACTTGGCATACATTACCCTTCCTTTTTCCTCTTTTTCACTGACCTTCTGCATAGCTTTTAAATTTGCACAGATCTGTGATAAGACAGGGAATTCTGCCACTCCTTGACAGATATTCTGTCATTCTGTACATTTCATAAAGACAGAAGATGTGGTAGAAATTAGCAATGTCACCTCCAACGTCAAACTCAGTTAACAATCCTTTCCTGTTCATTTTCATACTCCACTTAGCCTAAAGTTTTTACTGTTGTCTTCTTTTTTGAAACTGAAAAGTATATCTGCATTTGCAAGGAATGGTGACAGGAGATGTAGCCAATGAGAAAAAGCTGATAGAGGGAAAAATGTGTTAAAACACATGGCCTATTAGAGTCATACTATATTCTAGAAAGAGATTTCAGAATTTAATACCCATTATTTGCAAACAAGGGGCCTAAAATCCAAAAAGTAAGCATTTTATCCTGGTCACCTAGCAAGTCAGTGGGAGACTTTGGATTATATGCTGTTTTGGTGACCTTTTGACTGGCTATTCTGATTCATCAACATAAAATCCTCTGTGAGGTAACATTCTGGGATACTGACCTAGTCTGTTAAGTTGCCTCTAGAGAGGTATATTTCATTGTGGTTTAGAGCACAAAATTGGGAGTTAGCTCTGGATTTTCAAAATCAGGCTCATGAAATAACCTTGAGCAAGTTGTATTTGTTCCCTTAGTGTCTGTTATCTCCTCTATAAAATGAAGATAATGATAGTGTCTTCAGGGTTGTTGTGTGAATTAAATGAGCTAACAGCCCACGATCTGGCATGCTGAGAAGCTCAAATCATGGCTCTTACTATTACACATACACTATTTAGGAATCATTGTGAAGCACACAGATTAGTTCTTTGGCAGAAAGCAATTCAATAGCACATGTCTTTGAATCTGTAAATAGCCTTTGGTGACCTATTAAACTAGGACATTACCCACTTGCCATGTTTATTCATTTGCATTTTCATTGGGTGCCTACAGAAGTATTTATTGGGCACCTACCCAGTGCCATATACTGTGCTAGGCACTGGCAATACAGAGGTGATTTACATGTGGTCTCTGTCCTTCTTGAAATACTTGCACAGAGAGGTAACTGCATTAGACTGATAAAATTAACAGTAGAAGTATGTATAGGGTAGCCCAGAGAAAAGATTGAGCCCTAACAAATGGCTTTTAGAGAGTCAGAAAGCCCTTTGAATATTTGTTTCATTTTAAGGTTTCTGTGATCATGTTCATGATGAAATAACAGGAAAATCTGCTCTCTCCTAATATGTGCAAACAAATTCAGGAATGACATATTGCAAAGGTAGGTCATATCTGATTTAACATGCTCTGGCTTCCACCTAAGGAGTCAGCCCTTGCCTTGTTTCCTCTACTTCCTCTTTCCCCACAGAAAGCCAAAGAAGTTTGCATTATGAAGCTTTGGATGCATACTCACTCTAGATAGCAGTGATTCTCTTTTTGAAGGACAATGGAGGGGAGTTTTAGGGTGGATTTAATTTATGATTTTGCTTATGAGTGATCTCAGGTAGGGACCTGGAGTAGATAGAGAATCATATGATCTTTTCACTTATCAGGAAAAAGATGTTTTATGGCAAAGATGAAATGAAAAATATCCTTGGGGAGTAGAGAATGAATGTCACTAAGAATGTTGTCAGGAAGAGCGGAGCCCTGTTGCATTACAAACAGAGTAATAAAAGGCAGTGCTATGCTGGCATGACAGGAAGTATGCAGCTTACCTTCCTTCTTGGACATTTGGGAAGACTGAGGCCCAGTAAGTTTTGCTAAGGTCATATGTGAGCTGATGAGAGAAGCTGGGGATATTGTCATATCAGTCTATTCCCCTTTCCACCATGAGAGTGTCTTGTTACTTGCAATCTGCCCTGCATGATCTGAGAACATTTCCACTGATCTCTGAGAATTTTCAGAACTTGTCCATCTATTTCATTCGCATTTTTTTCTAGTCGGACCTTTTCATACTTTTTCATCAAGCTTGTTTTTCTGCCCTCTAACCATTGCTTGTTTCTCTGTCATCCATTTGACTGCTATGATGGATTTTAAGAATTGACATCAAGGACTCAACCTAGAACCTTGAGCCAAGCTTCCCTCCATAGCACTGTGGCTCCTCCCATATACCATTCTTCCACTTTGCTTTATCCACCTTCTGCCCTCACCTGACCCCATCTAGCAGTGTACTATGTAACACAGAGCATTCAATAAACATTTGTTACATTAAACAAAAACAGTGACTTGACAATAAAATAAGCATAATGGAACGACAATGTGACACACTGCAGAGGGTAAAATGGATCCTAGCAGTATTGGGGGAGGTCATCAAGAAGATATGACTACCAGTTGAACCATGAGCTGGACCTGGGCAATTAGAGGCTCCTTACCCCTCCCCTGTCCTTGGAATATGGTTTCTACTTGCCTTCTTCTCTCCCAGAGGCTACTTTAAGGACATAGTTTTGAGATAGTGATGTGATATTGAGAACATCTGGATGGTATACGTGACTGAATACAGTTAAGGCCTCTGTAGAGTATAAACTTTTAAGATGTGGTGGGCAGATGTGGAGATACTAATTGTGTGGCTGTGCAAGACAAGCCTTATATGTAAGTTCCCTGCCACCTACCAGTCTGGAGTGACCTGCCTCTTTCTTTGGTCTCTCCCTGCCCTCTGTTTATGGGGACAGCTTTCAGATTACGCCTGGGAGCTTCCCAGGGAGCTTGCCAAACAACAAGCAGCAACACAAAATTAACTGAAGCATCTTTTTGATCTGCTCTGTCCAACTCTATAGGAAAAGAGCTTCTCTATGAAAGGGTAAAGTTTCCTCTTTGCCTCCCTAATTTATTTTCTTCGCATGTCCCTTTGTCTTCGCAAGTGTCTCTCTATGCTACATTGCTGGGGCAGTAATCTCTGAAGCTGCTAATTGTGCCTTCATGGATCCGCAGTACATCTCATGGCTTCGATAGACAACTTTTCCCTTAACATATTTATGTTTCCAAAACACTTTGTGCTTTTCCTCCCTTGGGAGTGCCTGGGTTATATAGATAGGGATGGCTCTGTGCACAGCAGACGTCCTCTGCCCTGCCTTAGATTCAGTGCAGGAGCCTGAAGCCAAAAATTAGAATAAGGCTTATAGAAGCTGCTTTGAGACCTGTGGTTACTAAGGGGAGAACAATTCAGTGGGGGGAGGGGTATGGAATGAGGGAGTGGGGGACAGTAAAGACGTGATCTCTGTGCCACCCAGCTATAATTTGTTCTGAAAGACTCTTAAAGACTCTTTGCTCTTCACATTGCTCTGACATTATGTAAACCTCAACATCATTGTCCCGCTGAGGCTGCTCTAGGTTCTGACCTTTCTCTATCTGATGCTTACCCGCCTTCCTCATTTCCAGGACATAGTTATCTGGATTCCAGACCCACCTCTGCCTGTTTCAGGCCCTGATGTTTAACACCTTCAAGGCTTCTTGTAGTCAAACATTTCATATCCACTGTCCCCTGCCTAGGTTAGGCTCTCAAATGGCTCTTACTCATTGCACTGTCTTCTAATTGGCTTTCCCCTCCAGCTGCCCTTACTGTCAACCCACCATCTCCATAAGACAGAGAGCCTTTTCCATATGCCAGTCATCTGGTCAAGGACCTTCTGTGGCTCCCACTGCCTTTGGAACAGGCCCTCAAGGATTGTTGCTGATTGATGGATAGCTCTGTAAACTCTGCATGGTGCCTGTGTTTACGAGGCTCTGACACAGCTTTTAATGACCACTCACATTAATCTCTCTTTCCAAAAAGGTCTTTGGAGATATTTAATGTGCAGCCAGTATCTCTTTCACGTGGATGGGTATGCCTGGGAGGTAGAAGTAACTCCAGAGAAACCATTGACTTTAAACAACACTCTGAATGACATGTCTTCTTTTGGGATATTTCTCTAAACTGATCTGCTTGAAAGTGGAATATGCCTTCATTTTCAGCATTACTCCAAATTTGAATGCTGTTGGTGTCTCAGAGCCCTGCGATGTTCCTTGTGACAGCTAGAGCAAATTCTAATTATGGAAAGATAAATATGAGTTCTAACTTCTTGCTTTTCCCCAGGATGTCACAACCCTAAATGCTTTGTGAGTTCAGATTTTTGTGAGTCACTCTTACTGTGCAGGAGAAAAGTTTATATTATTAAATCTACTCTTAGCTGTACAATTTCTTCAGAGACCTAGAGCTCTTCCTGCCTTTACAAATTAAAAAAAATTGGATAAAGAGACAATAACCTGAGCTTTCCTGGAGACACTGGATATTTTGATCTATTTTTACTGCAGCCTATTTCCAAGGGCAACACATCTCTGATTTTTTTAATCAAATGGTGTGAATCAAAAGTTGCAGCCTGACCTCTGGAGCAGATACCATGGGATGTCAGCGGTAGCTGTGAATAGTGCGAGCACCAGAAAAGGAGTTGTCTTGGTCTTACTATAGGAAAATAACCTTGACTCTATGCTGAGGAAGCAGACTACCATCTCAGAAAGCAGGAGGGGGGAGCACAGTGGTGGTTACTTTACCTGTGGGATTGCTGCATTTTGATCTGCTGCTTACTCTTGTCTGGGCACTGGTTGAGTCTGAACCCGGAGGGCTACTGTGCCTGGCTAAGACAAGATTAAACGATTAGTCCAACTTCTCACAGCTGTCAACTCTTTTTTTATTGAGTGAGTGTCACAAGTAGATGCTGCTGAGAAATCTCAGTGGAAAGGTGGAACAGAGGGCAACTGAGCAGAGAAAATCACATTTGTATTTGTTTTTGAACAGCAGGGATAACCATTAGCAAATGTATGAATTAAAGCCTTATTGACACTTACATTGTAATTAGGATCACCATTTTGTTATTGTTGAAAGGTAAGACTTCTGAGTTTCAAATCTAAGAATCTCAATGCCTAGTGAAATTCTGGGCACATTATATGGAGTGTAAAAGTATTTAGTAATTAATTAATGAAAAAACGGGAGAGAACATTGTTGAATATTCCCTTTTCCCCCAAGAATTAGGGCCATTTCATGTGCTCTTATGGTACCCCTGGTTCTTTCCCCAAATTACTTGTCCGTTCTTTGGCTTCCCTTCTAATTGAATTCCAAGAGGGCAGAGATTATGTCTGCCTTGTTATTATTCTGTGTAGTCCCAGCTTTTAGGTTGATACCTGGTACATAGTGCACATCCAATGAACATGTATTGCATGACTAAATAATATTTGAAAGGTCACACATTTGGCACTTATGATTTCCATCAATAAACTTCATTTGATAAATCCTATAATCATAGTGACTCCATATCTTTGAGAGCTTGAATCTCTATCCTTTTTATATACTATATTACTTTACCCATCATCAAGGCACAGGGCTGACAAAGCTAAGAAGACCCTTCTTCCCCCCTGAAGAAAAATGAAAAATGAAAAAAACAAAAAAAAAACAAATACAACCAAACCAGTTTTATTCACCCCTGAGCAGGTGCTGAAGTTAACCGAGGAGGATATCTGGTGGTCTAAAGAGGTTTAGCAACTGAGTGTGGGATACAGCCAAAGACTGGTAGTGTGGACAGTGAGTACAGAGGCAGACGAGGGCTAGCTCAGAAAATGTGCTTGGTGGCATGCCAATTTCTGAGAACTAGACATGTCTACAGCCAAAGACAGATAAGTTATATCTTAGGGGATACCAATTGAGCTCATGGGCTAGTTTCAGATGAGAATTCTTCTCCCTAATGATTTCTGGATACTGGAAAAGTCCTCTAGAATTTAGCTGTTACTATAGGGAAAAAGTGGGGAGGGAAAGGAGTTTTAATTGACATTGTCTCTCCAAAAAGACCAAAATTAAATAAATCAATGCAATGTCACATCTACTTGAACATTACCAAAAAAAAAAAAAAAAAAAAGTTTCCTGCTTCCCTGATAGATTGAAAGAAGGAATAAACAAATTTAGAGAAAAATAACAGAGGTGCTTAAGCCTATAGATCTGATTATCAGAAACTGATAATAGTCATCTTTGGAAAGTTTAAATTGAAAAAAGAAAACACAGCCTGGAGAAATAGGTGGTGCTTCCGTTGTTAGAATAAAGAAGACCACCTTAACATTATTTCATATACTAGTCCACCTGTTCTTTTCAAGCAAATCTTCCCCTAACTTCCCTATGTCATCTGCTAAAAGATGAGTGATGAAGTTTAAGTACATGATCTCCAAATAATTAAACCAATAAATAAACCTGATATTTACTTTCAAATGTGGAACCTCTCTAACAGCATAAGGTCTTCGTTAGGGTGTGTGGTTTGTTTGTTTGTCTGTCTAAGAGGAGAAAGGATGAAAGAAAAGAGCCTGCTGAAGCTGAAATTTTAATTCTTAGACTAGGATGTTTCCAGAAGCTTCTTGATAGGACTTTGAATTTATGTTCTTGAGGAAAGTTTCTGCATCCTGCTGGGGTATAGAACGAAGCTCTGTTATCTACTGGATTCCTGAGAGAGAAGGCACAGGGCTTGTTGTGTACATCCTCAGACCTTGAAATAATCACTCATTTTGGCATGAAATTCATCCAGCGATCTGATTTTTAAGACCTCAGCATTAAAACAAAAATCAGTGTCTATGGATTCTATTCTATTTACACGTGAAAAGAGCAGATTTTACAGTTGGATTGTTAATTTTCTTGGAAATGTAATGGTGAGTTAACTTGAAAAATGTGTAACAATGTTATTTTTTTTTAAAGATCCAGTGGTGGAGCTACCATGATTTTTAAATGTCTATTTTGATTAATTTGGCATATTTTGGTTCAGATATTAGCATGTGATCTCTCTTCACCTCCCTGCCATTCCCTCCTCCCTCTCTTCCTCCACCTCTCCTTCTCTCTCTGTATCTCTCCTTCTCTCTCTGTATCTCTCCTTCTCTCTCTGTATCTCTCCTTCCCTCCTCCTCATCTTCCTCCTCCCTCTTTAGTTTTTGGAGGTATGATTTGCATACAATAAAATACACTGATCTAAATTGTTCAGCTTGTTGAATTTTGACATTTACATACACCTATGTAACAAGTACCCAAAATAAGATCTAGCATATTTTCTTCACCTCCGAAAGCTCTCTTGTGTTCCTTCCCAGTCCAGAGGCTCCCAATTTCCTGATTTCCATCATTTTAGTGTTGCCTGTTCTTTGATTTCATCTGCATATAGCATGCACATTTTGAACTTGACTTCTATCTCTTAACATGTTTTTGAAATTCATCCATATTGATGTATTAATTTGTTCTTTTCTGTTGCTGAATAGTATTCCCTTGTATGAGTACAAGGGAATTTATGTATTAGTGTTCTTGTTGAGGAATATGTGGCCTATTTCTAGTTTTTTCCTATTATGAATAAGGCTGTTGCAAGTCTTTTGTGCTCATGTATTTTCATTTCTCCTGGGTACAAACTTGGATATATAATTGCTGAGCCATAGGGAGCATGTATCCTTAACTTTTTTAGCAGCTACCAAACACTTCTTCAAAGGTATTGAATGATTTTATATTTCTACCAGTATGAGAGCTCCAGTTACTCCAGATCTTCACCAGCATATGGTAGCCTCCATCTTATTTAGCCATTAGCCATTCTAGTGGTCATAAATGATAGCTCAGTTTTTAAATTTGCATTTTCATGATGACTAAGCACATTGAATATCTTTCATGTGTTTACAAATTGGCCATTTGTGCATCTTTTATTTATAAAGTGTCTCTTCAAGTGTTTGCCCAAATTTTGATTGCATTGTTTAATTTTTTATTGCTGATTTGTAGGAATGGTTTATATTTTGGTTATAAATTCTTTGTCATATACATATAATATTTTCCGTATATAATATTTCACCCAGTCTGGGTGCTTGCTTTTTCATTTTCTTACCTGTGTCTTCCAAAAGGCAACAGTTTTTATTTTGGTAAAGTCCAATTTATTAATTGTTTTATTTTAAGGTTAGTGCTTTTAGTATCCTATATAATAAATTTTCCCTACACTGAGGTTTCAAAATTACTCTGTTTCCTTCTAGAAGTTTCATAGGTTTTGCTTTTAAATGTAGGCTCACGATCCATTTCAAATGGACTTTTATGATTGGCGTGACATAAAGGTTATGGTTAATTTCTTTTTTTCTAGGTATCTGTTTGTTCTGGTACTATTTATTGAAAAGATGATCCTTCCCTATTGAATTGCTTTAGTACCTTGGTAATAAATCAACACCTTTATGGGGATCTCTTTCTGGGTTCTCCATTTTGTTTTGTTGATCAACTGTAATTTATAGATATGATCTATCCATAAGGTATCAATACCAGAGTTTTCTTGATTTCTGTAGCTTTTGAAATCAGGTGCCATAAATCCTCCAACTTTGTTCCTTCTTTTAATATATTTTTTAACATTAAATTGTTTAAACTTATCAAACTTTCAAAAAACTATAAAAACAATAAAAGAATGCACCCCAATTACCCAAATGTGAAAATCTTCTATAATCACAGTACAATACCAAACTGAAAAAAATTGACATTGATAAAATACTGGTATCTAGTATTAATATTATTTAAGTTTACCATGACTTTTGTTCACCTGAATTTCCATCCATTGTATTTCCCTTTAGCCTGAAGAAATTTTCCTAGTAGTTCTTGTAGTGAAGATCTTTTGAAATTGAATTATGTTGACTTTTTTTTCTGTCTAGAATGTCATTATTTTGCCTTTTTTTAATGATAGAATTCTAAACTGACAAGGCTTTTTCTTTCAACCTTTCACACATGCTATTTCTTTGACTTCTGACCCCCATTGTTTTTGGTGACAAGATAGCTTTTTTTTTTAGAGAGGGAAAGAAAGAGAAAGGAAGGGAAGGGGAGAGGGAGAGAGAGAATCTCAAGCAGGCTCCAGTGTCCAGCACAGAGCCTTTTTTGGGGCTTGATCTCACAACCCTGAGGTCATGACCTGAGCCAAAATCAAGAGTTGGACGCTTAACTGAGCCACCCAGGCGCCCCAACTTTTTTTTTAATACCAGTTTTTCCTTGTATATAATCTTTTTTCTCTGGCTTCTTTTAATAATTTTCCTTAGCTTTAGTTTTTAAAAGTATGGTATGCATCGTTCTGGCTTAGTTTATCCTGTTTGATTCAGTGAGCTTCTTTAATCTATGGATCGAAATCATTTAGTTTTTGAAAATTCTCAACCAGCAGCTCTTTGGATATTTCTACTGACCTTTGCTGTTTCTCCTTCCAAGACTTCATTACACGTATGATAGGCTATTTAATATTATCTTACATATTTCTGATGCTGGGTTCAGTATTTTTCCACTACTTTTTTTTTTTTTTTGGAATTTCAGTTTGGATTACCTGTATGTTTCAATTTACAGTTCTTTGGTTCTTTTCTGTTCTATCAGTCTACTGTTAATATCATCAAATGGAGTCTTAATTTCTAATGTATTTTTCATTTCCAGTCTGCTTATTTAATTCCTTTTGTTTTTTGTATTTTCCATCTTTCATCGAGACTCCTTTTATCTTCACAAATGTAGTTCTGGATTTAAAACATGGGGCTGCGGTAGCTGTGTTCACCATCCTAGCTCTCCCGTGCATGAGAGGGCCCCAAACCCTCACAATCCCTGCTGGCTACATGACGGGGTAGCAAAGAACAGTCTGGCTTTCAGTTGCTTCCAACCTGTAAGAATACATATTTATCACCATTGAGACTATTAATTGAAAAGAACAACGGAAGGCAGCTCCTGAAGGAAGTTTCCTGAAATGGTCTAAGCTTTGCCAGAATCAATGGGATAGGTCTGCCACCTCCTTACAGGGCTCCTTTGAAGAGAAGAGCACACATAAGGAGGCAGGTACACTAAGTTCAATTTTGATGGAACATCCACAAAAAGCAGTATCTTAACATTGTTTAGAAGTTCTGACTCATGGTAATAATAAAAAGCACACTGACTTTTGATCCATTTCATTATTGTTTTTAAATTCTCTACAGATAATATTCCCTTTTATTACTTGCACCTGGGGTAGACATCTCCCAGTACTCTGGCCTTGATGTGCGACTGCTCGGAGGCACAGAGGTCTTCTTTTGTTAAGTTCTCTACTTTATTATAGCTACTGATCACTATTCTTCAAAGGACCTAATAGAAATACACTTTCGGGGCGCCCAGGTGGCTCAGTCGTTAAGTGTCTGCCTTCAGCTCAGGATCCCAGGGTCCTGGGATCGAGCCCCACATCGGGCTTCCTGTTCATCGGGGAGCCTGCCCCTCCCTCTCCCACTCTCCCTGCTTGTGTTCCCTCTCTAGCTGTCTCAAATAAATAAACAAAATCTTAACAACAACAACAACAAAGAAATAGACTTTCCAGTGAAGGAATAATCCCTGGAGATCACAGATGCCTGGTTCCTGGACACTGAATTCTGTCAGTTCTTCTGTGAGGCAGGCCATTCCATAGAAGCACAAACAGCATCATTTTCTAAATAAGAAGGAAAGGAAGATAAAAACTGGAATTCAAACTCGTATTGTCTTTCTAAGTTTAAGAACCTCTTACCTCCTTGCTACAGTGTGCCTCTGGACATATCAGCTCCTTTGATTCTCCAGAGCTGTGTTTTATGCAGGGTGTTGCTAGCAAGAATCATGCCAAGAAGGAAGAGGAATTTAAGCAGAGAGAGCTTTAGAGCATTATGTATTGGTCTCTGGCAAGGGAGCACTTGACTGAACAAGAACCAGCCAGATGCAGTGTCTCCAAGGTGAATTTGTAATAACTTAGGTGGCAGTAATTTCCTAGGAGACTGGCATAATTATACCCAAACAAATTGCCTGAACAGCCACATATTTATTAACATGAGATTAAAACTCTCAAGTTGGAGCAAACCTGGAGAGCAACATCAAAAGTCAAAGCAGTGGGGAGCATTGGTAATCTGTCTGACACCCAATACCAGGGGGCTGTTAAAGAGCCAGGGTGGGGTCCAACCTGCAGTTAGGGCCTCTGAGGCCTCAGCTCTAAGTTCTGGTTTACTACAAATGAGGATTAAAATCGCTAGATATCAACACTTAGAACTTGTAACTAATGCGTAACAAATCACTCCAAAATTTAGTGGCTTTGACCAGTTTATAATTCGGGCTGGAATCAGTTGGGCAGTGTGGGTTTCATCTTGGCCCTCTTCTGTATCTGCAGTCAGCTGTAGGTCAGCCAAGCAGTGATGTTTGTGGGGTTGCTTGGCCGTTGGCTGGGACAACTGCATGGCTATGAGCACTGTTTCCAGTCCTCCAGCAGCCCCAGCCAGGCTTGTCTTCATGATGGTTGCAGGGTTCACAAAGAGCAAGCAGAGCATGCAAGGCCTTGGGAGGGTAGTCCAGAACTGGCACAGCATCATTTCCATGGAACTCTGTTGGCCAAAGCAAGTCACACAGCCTAGAATCAAGTGGAGAGGAGATACACTCCACTTTCTGATGAAATGAGATGCAACATCACATTATAACACATTGCAAAAAGTATGGCCACTAGGAGTAATGAAGGGCTCTGGGCTTTTTTTGAATTCTACAGCAACACCCTTTTAAAAAAAGAAAAACCTAATGGAAGTGGTGCTGGTGCTAGGAGAAGTAAACACTGCATATTCAAGTCAGAGGTCTTTATTCTGTATTTTTGTTCGATTAAATTAGCATATATTTCTTAAATAAGTTCTTTAAGCAAGATAAGCAAGCTACTATGTTAGGCACCCTGTGGGGAAGAGCAGTTAAAAAAAATGTTGCTCCTGATTTCTAGGAGCTCACACTATAGTAAGCGAGACAGACATACAGACAGTTCCCTCATAATGTCTTCAAAATCACCAGTATCGTGATGTTTTCCAATAAGGAATATGAAAAAGGAAGAATGTAGATGAAGGTGCCTGTAGGGTGTGTTAAGATTACAAAATTGTTGCTGTTAGGACTAGACAAGAACAGTGGTAGAGTTTAGTATACTTGGTTGTTTGAGTTGTGTTCAGGCGAGAGTCAAGGAATCCTGGAGTGATAGTGTCTCTCTGGTGATGGTGACGTAAATGTGACTTAGCAGGTTATGGGGTCAGAGAGAAATCAGGTAAGCTCAGGTTTCTGATCGATTGGATTAATTTACTACCTACCACGTACTTCATGATGAGATGGATTTAATATTTGGAAGGGAAGAAGGGATAAAACCGGGTAACAACTCAGATGGTGGCAACAGAAAAAGCCCCGGGGGCAGGGGTGGGGAGGCAGTGCCCTGGTAGGTGAAAACCAAGTGAACACACCTGAAATCCTCAGTAGAGAACTGTTAACAGAGCTCTCGGATTAAGTCATGGAACTGGAATAGTTTACGTGGAGGGTGAACACATGCCTACCTTTTGCGTTGGTTTCCTGCCCTCTCCATATACATTTGCTGGTTTGTTTTATTCCAAGAAAGACTTGGGCATTTCCGTATGGATCTCTCATACATAACTTTTTCCTTCCAAACTAGTTGCTGGAGTGGGACCAAAAATGAGTATTTACGTATTTTTATATCTTTAACAACTATTGATGGGCTGATTTCATGTATCTCAGGCTTCATAAGCTGAGAAATCTATAAAGATGTTAAAAAATATATCCATTTCTGGTTCTGTTTGTTCTTGACGCCCCACAATTCTGTGGCTGTGTTATGAAATTCAGCCGCTCTAACCCGTAAGAGTGTGTTTCCTTGAGCATCGGGCTTTCACGATATTGATTTTTCCATCCTCGACCATGACGGGGTGTGCACGGTGGGAAAGCACGGCCGTGGAAGGAAGACCCTCACATGCCACTATGGGCAGCAGTCTAGTGGGGCAATGAGAGAAGGATCTCAGGATTCAGACTTCCCTTTTCCAATCACAGCTCTCTCTCTCTCCCTCTCTCTTTCTAGTCATGTAATTGAGGGCAAGTTATTTGATCTGTCAATGCCTCAGTCTTTTCCACTCTAAAATGGGAAAACAATTATGTATGGTTTTATGGTTTGTTATGAGAATTAAGTGCAGTAATGCTGTTAAACACTTAGAATCCTTGCATGGCAAGAACTAAATAAATGTCTGCAATGAATAGTAATGACCATGTTAATTCTTCTACTGCCTCCCAGCATGCCCTGTGCCAAGTTTTTCTCAGCTAAAAGTTTTCACTTACTGAGTACCCTGTACTGCCTGAAAGTTACAAGGATTAAAAAGATGCAGTTTCTGTTTTCAAGGATTCATTAGGGGCATGGATTATATATATGCACACCTTCCATAGAGGGGTTGAGGCAAAGTGCTGACCCAGCACCGAAGAGGGAAAGAGCAGATCTGGCAAGGCTGAGTGTGGCATTTGAACTGAAGGATGTGTAGGCTTAGGCAGCTATGATGAGTTGGGGGCTGAGAATGGGGCTGGGAAAAGAAAAGTCATGTTAATGTTTCTAATTTAAAATGAGGAAATTGGTCCATATAATTTTCAGTTGCATCAGAGTTCTAAAATTCAATTCTGCAAAATCATGCTTTCATTCCTTGATGAATATATGAGAATTTTGTAAATGAGTTGTTGCATCCAAAAATTTTAGCTGCCGGGCATGAAGTTTACCCAGTATTCACAGCAAAACAGATTACTAGTGGAAATTTGAATTAGAAAAATGCTGACACATTAGAAAATATAATTTGTATGCAATGGCTTGAATAAAAAAAAAAAACAACAAAACACGTAAAACTAGCCAGTAACTCTGCAGTTACTAAATGGGGCCTAATGGCACTTTTGTTTCTCATGTTGTCATTTCAAGGTTGTTTTAACAAAGCTTACCTGGGAGGAAGGGCTTTAGGTAACACTGACAAGATGGTGCTTCCCCCAATGTCTCAGTTGAAATGATGCTTTGAGATCATTTAGATGCTATAAGTGGTTTGCCAGTTTTCATTGTTTTTAAGAATTACCTGTTTGTAAAAGAAATGCAGATTCCCTGAGCACTGCCTTTGAAGATTCTGATTCAGTAGGTCTGTGACAGAGCCCAGGAATCTTCATTTTAACAAAGATCTGATACAGGTGATCTCGCAGAAACAATGAAATGGTGAGTTAAGAAGAAGGTTGAGTTTTGTCCAAAGTCACACAGAGTAGCTGTGAAACCAGAGTGTGTGTTCTGGAAGCAGCACCATTTAGTGCTGAAGATAAACCTGAGAACTGTATCTTTTTAAGAAGATGAACCTATAAGAAAATTTTAAGGTACTAATTGAAGGATTAGGGATCAGAACTGCTCCAGGGCAAAATTTTGAGGTCAGTATTTGGTCTTGTTTGTCCCCAGTCTTCTTCCTTACTTGGCGACCCTTAGCCGCTTTTCCTCTGTCCCCCAGAGCACTAAACCTACTTTGTCACACCATTCCCAGTCCCTCCCTAGAAACCTTCCTTCTCCTTCTTCAACCCAATTGTATCCTGGTTTTTAGAGCTTCTCTCTGACAGGGACTGATTTTTTACAGTGGTTAAGAGGCACAAAATAAAATAATGACTTCCAAAAGAATCCCAGAAATTGGCTGCTCTAAAAGATTTGGATGCCCTCCAGCCCCCCAATTCATAGTGCATCTTGGTGTTAGTAATAACGAAAGAAAACAGAGTCTGAAAGAAAAAAATCCCATTTAAATCCAGTTCAGGCTTCTCAGAGGGACCTGGGACAGTGTATGGATGTAAAAATCTTATTGAAATGCACACGAACTGCTATGCTAAACACTGTTCACACAGGCACTTGGCTAGAGGAAGGGGACACTGGCTGCAGTGTGAGCCCCGGTTCTAAAGCAAATGCTAAGCCTGCGGATAATAAGCTACTCTGGAGAAAAAAGACGATGAGAATGATTTTTGTTTCAGAGGCATCCCTTTTAATGATAACTCAAACAATTAATTTTCATGGCAGTGCCTACAAAGTGCCTTATAAAACACTGTTCAAGGTGCCTTATAAAACCTACAGCTTAACAGATAATTTAGAATGGGGAGAAGTTTCAAAGCAAAGGGATCTGGAAAGAGGTTAGTTTGTATCTTTCTAGGAGTTTTGGCCAAAGGGCCTATAGGGGAACATGTGTGTTTCTTTATCTAGGCTGGTGCCACATGAGTCAGCCACGGGTTAAGAAAAAGAGGCAGAGCAAGAGAAGGAGGCAAGAGAAGGAATGACCACTAGATGGCAGAGAGGAATTTGGGCATAATAGCCCTCCAAAGGAGAGGGAGAAACCCTCCGAGATTGGCCAGTTCTGTGGACAATTTCAGTCTGCGCCGCTGTTCAGATTTCCTTTTCTGCCATAGCCATCTGAGCCACTCAACACTGTCTAGAAGCAGAAAGGTTTAAACTTACTCTGACTAGTGAGGTATCCTTGCCTCCAAAAATTCCCTCTCTAAAACATCTATGTAGAAACATCCTTGAGGAGAGATAAAAATGCTAAGGTTGATAGTCTGAGACCCCAGTTTACAGTGGGGTTCTAAGGAATGACTTTAACACAAAGATATAAGATGAAAGGATGATTTTCCCCTGCAAACTCATTTATATGAAGTATTTGTGTTGCATGTTTGAAGGAGATAAGAATCACTTTAAACTGTCAGCTATGCTGGACAGAACACAGGCAAGCAGTCCCCGAGCCAGATGTTTTCATGGTGTGACTCTTAGAACCCTCACGACCTCCTTAGGCTCTGTTCCAACCGGCAGAATGCCCCACGCAGACCAGCAGGCAGCTGGTGGACCGCCTGTTAGTGGGAGCTCCCCTTGAGGATGATGGACAACTCATCTTCTTTTTTTCCATTCCAAAACAATTTGAGAATTAAGAAATAGAAGCCAAAGGGATTCTCGGATAAGCAAATCATTAGATAAATGGGATGTGTTACTATTACCAATTTGGCAACATAAAGAAAGGGAACTTGAGATGCATTGACCACACTCTACCTGGGATGGAACTTAGTAAATAAGATTTTGTATCTGGAAAGGAGCACAGGTATCTATCGAAACTATAATTGTTAACTGTTGGGTACCAGCTGCAGCATCTGTAGGATTTTCAGACAGTGGAAGAGAGTGCTAAAAGGATGTCTAAAAATCCTGGTGAGAAGGTTGGGAGGCACCAGGGGGGAACACCTTTATGATAGAGGCTGCTCTCCTCTGAACCACAAGGCTTAGTTGGTTGATTCCTGTCCCACTGGCTGACAGATAGCTCCCTCTGGGGAATATGTGCCTTGTTGACAATTTGGAAACGTCTCTAGCATAGAAAGGTGAGGAATTCCACTTGTGTCATCTGCTTTCTTCAAGCCTCTTCTCTTTCAAGCCTCTTCTCAGATGCCATAGTTAAAACCATGAAAAATGAAAACAAAGCCAGAAACTTCCCACAGCCTCCTGCTGCGAAGTAGAAAATCGCACAGAAACTACTATGGTGCTGGAGTGCTTATTCTACAGAAAATAAGAATATATTCACTGTGGGTTCCAGTTGTCTGGAGAACGGAGGCTTAGACCTGGCCTAAGTGTTGAGTTTTCTGAGAAAGTTCTCTGGCATGGTGGCAGCCAGCAGTGTGAGTGGAAGCCAGTGGGGATCAACCATCTTTATGCCTAAGGATCTTACCCGAGGAGATGCAGGGCCTGGCCACAACGGATTGACATCAGGGAGGAGGGCTTAAGGAACTTTAGGAATCCTTCAGATCTCTATTCATGAGGAAACCTATGATACTTTTGGAACTTTTGATCTCAGCTCCCAGCCTCCCTTCCTACAAGTGGAAACGTAATCAAGAAGAGAAAGTGGGAAATAGGCTGAGTATTCATGAATAATGGAATTCATCTGTACTTGCCTGTGTAGTCACTCAGGAACATTGAGAGGCTGCATGTATGAAGTGAAAGCCTCTTGCCAGAACAGGTGTAGGGGTGAAATCTTAGTCTGGCAGAAGTGCTATTGACTCCTGGGATCCATCCTAATGTCTAACACTGAAGACCTTTTGCTTTGCTATTTATGATAAAGGGCAAAGTGTTGCTTGCTAATTGCATTCAAAGGCACATCCTGCAGAGCAACATAGTGACAGATGAGGAAAGCTTTAATCTATTTGCGAGGAATTGCTAGTTAAATCCAAACTCAAATTATGGCCTTATGGTTGACACTTGAATATAAAGTCCTTCTGATGCCTCTCCTTAAGTTCTCTGTATGATAAAGAGCTGGTGCTGTACTTGGTGCCATGTGATGCTTAATAAATTTACATCTTTGGCACTCTGATGACATGAAATGGCTATAAAGAAGGAGATGGACCTCTCCTAGAAGTACAAATTCATGTGGTGGATATCATCATTGTATTCCTGTTTCAGATGAGGAAACTAAAGCACAGACAATGCAGATATTTTGCAGAAATGTCCTATGATGTCAACTCCTCTCAGAATTCCCCACCCGTATCCACTTTTGAATCAGTCCAGAGCTCCTGAAATCATCCTAGACAAATCCACCTCTTAGTAATCATATCCCCTTAATTTTCAAGTCATATCAATTTATAGCTCAGAAAACTCTTATCAGAAACTGCAGTTAAATTATTAGAAATAATAAGAGGGCTTAAGAGTGTGGCCAACACTTTGCAAAAATCCCCTATATTTTTATACCCCCAGCAATTGAAGGTTAAAATACACAATTTTAAAATACTGCTCCTAATAGCTCACATTAATTGACGGCTTATTACAAACTACTCTGCATATATTATTTGGTTTTACTACTACACCAATAAATTTGTTAGTATGTGAATGGGAAGAAAATATGGTGGGGTATTTATCATACTCTTCCTCCTCGATTCAATTTAATTCTTACTGAATTGCCTCCTTTATTGTTTCTTTCAGTAAGGTTCTATGAATTACTAAGGTGGTCTGAAAATGTCTCTGTTGTTCTCTCCTGAATGATGATAATCCGGAAATAAAATTTCTAAATAAATTGTTTTCCTATAGTATTTTGTTAACATGAATTTATTTTTTTAATCTCTTTTTGCTAATGACAGGTGTTATTATTAATTCCTTGTAAATATTCTGCCTTTTCTCTGGGTGTTCTTTAAGATTCTTTGCTTGTCTTTGGGGTTTTGCAATTTAGTGGCAACGTGTGTTAATTGTGGATTTTTTTTTTTTTAAAGTATGTTGACTTCGTTAAGGTACAGAGGATTCTTACCTTTTACCAGTTCTGGAAAATCCTAAGATATTATTATTTTTTGAAGGGTTTTATTTATTTATTTGAGAGAGAGAGAGAGAAAACACACAAGCAGGGTTAGAGGCAGAGGAAGAGGGAGAGTGAGAAGCAGACTCCCTGCAGGGCTGCATCCCAGGACCCTGAGATAATGACCTGAGCCAAAGGCAGACAGACATTTAACCAACTGAGCCACCCAGGTATCCCAAGATATTATTATTTTAAATACTGATTTTTCAACATTCTTTCGAACCTCTTGGTAGAACATTCATTAAGTATAGGTTGGATGTCTCCTTCTGTCATCCATAGTTCTTAAACTTTATTTCATACTTCCCATATTTAAATCAGTATGAGGAATTTCTAGTTCCCCAATTTAGTCTTTGGTTCTGCGTATCCACTGAATCTTTAATTTCTCTGAAAAACATCGTGTTTATGTATGTAATTCTTAGACATAGCATTCAAATTTTGCTTTCAGAGGGGCTATTTCTTTTCCATAATCTCCTATAAAATATAGCTTTCCCTTATAGTTTTTCTTCTGTCTCTGTATTCACTTTGAATATGCTATTTATGGAGCCTAATTTTTCTATCAGGTTCTTTGGGATTATTCAAGGGATCATTTCCGCTTGTGTTTGTTTAATGATAAGCTAATGTTCATAAGCATTGTTTTATTCCCAGGATGTTTGCTCCCGTAAACCTTTCTTATGGACCTGTTACTTGAAGTAGTTTTATGTTTATTTGGGTTTAAAAACCTTTTTTCCCGGTAATCTGGGGGCTTTATAGGTCTAGAACCAATTTTTTGATTCAGTTATCACTCTGGAGATATGAATTTCATATTGGTAGAAAAAATTTAGGCTTTACAACTTTACTTAACACAGGTTATGTTACCTAACAAAAAGCCTTTTGGTTACAGATCTTGTAACATTATTTTTTGGACTGTATGTTGTTGTTGTTGTTGTTTTTCCATACTTTATATTTCTACACACTGCTCCTGAGACACGTTTTCTTTTTTTGGTGTCCAGGCTAGTGGGTGTACTATTGCCACTATCACTGGGGTTTCTCAGTTCCAGCATTCTGCTTCATATGTGTGAAATATCACATACCCTGGCCTCATGCAATTTCGAAAACCCAGCTCTGTAGGTCCTACATCCAACAGTCCAATATGCCGTACAATATTTTGTAGGCCACTGTAATTTTGGCTTCTTAGTTTACATGCTTTCATTACATTTCTTTTTTTTAATGATACATAGGCATGTCACATTCTTTTATTTGAGTTCAAATATAAGTTATATTCTAAATTATATGTAATTGAACCAACATTTTGCTGTGTGTGTAAGCAGGACTCTGTTGGCCTGAGTCCACCATGTTCCTAGAATATCATATCCTATAAGGTCAGTTGACGTTTTAAAAAATGAAAATGTTATTAAGAAACAATATTTAAGGTAAGAGACTTCTGGTTTCTATCTGAATTACTACCAAAGTAACTCACAACAGGATAAATTAAGACTGACAGTAAATCTATTGCCAAATCTAGGAGGAATTTCTACTATTAGGTTGATTGAAGTAGATTGAAAAGTACAATTGATGGTCCATTTTCCAACCTCATGAGAAATCTGCCCATTCCAATGTAGTTGAAAAATTCCTCCCTTCTTCATGCATTCTTTGTCCTCCTGATTAGAAACACAAACTTTGTAGTAAGCAATAATCTTTCCACTGTAGGACAGCTTTTTTTTTTATGATATCTAAAAAGCTATTCTCTCTCATTTCCCACTTTCCCCCCATATCCTAACTCCATCTCCAACTCACACCTATATTGCTTCTTTTTCACCATCAAGTAAAAGATTGAAATCATCAAAATACAACTGCATGAAGTATGTTTTGGAAAGGGGAAGGGCTCATGGTGGCATGCTGAATTTTGGCAGTCACGAACCTATAAAAAAAGCACCACATTAAGTTAAGAAAACATTGATAGCAGTGTATTTGGGGATTTTAGTTTGCTATATATTGAATCAATATATAGCATAATTTACAGTATAGCAATGGAGTTAGGGAAAGTCTTGAGATGTTTACATAAAGTTGCTGTCCAGTTGGACATTCACCAATTCAGTAGCAAGGGGAACTTTATATATTGTGATTTTTAGCACATATTAAATCTAGGAAAAATAGTTTCTTACCAGGGATGAGGACACAGAAGAAAATCAACATGGAGCCTATGACAATGTACTGTATAGCCCAGAAAGGAAAGATCATTCTGAAGATTAAGAACTTACTTTTAAAGATTGTTTATTAGAGGAAACAGAAGGAAAATAGTTTAAAATGTTTCAATCAAATGCATCAAAACCTGGCATTCTAGTTCTGTATTTGAAGACAAAAAAAAGATAACATATGGGCAACAAATTATATTTTTAAAAAAAATCAGGAAACAATTATGAGAAAATTCAAACGATAATTACCAACAAAATTCACACAGAGGCAGTGAAGGAAAGACCCAATAATATGAAGTAGATATAATAATGTGGATTGTACATTTGGGAAATCCTCTTAGATTAGGTGGAAATTTATGAATAAATGACAGTATGAGAGAAGATGGAAGATAAATTAGTGATCCAAGATCTAAGATACATGATCATTACTTCTGAGGAAGAAGTCAAAAACAGTTGGAGCAAATCAAAAGATTGAGAAAGAAATTATTTCCTGAACTAAAATATAAAAATAAACCACCAAAGAATGCAGATCAAAAGAATCACTATGCTCCGTGTAATATGAATAAAAGCTTGTATCCCATTGGGTGAGATTTAATTACATGACTAAATGAAACATGAAGCTTAATTAGCAGTTTTATCCAAGAACTCACAGATATAAATATACCAGTATGAGTTGCAAGACACATCATTCAGAACAGCAGATGATTCAGATCTTTAAAAGTAGATAGCTTAGAATAAGTTGTGTGGTTCCTTAAACTCAGTATCCAGGGTCAAAAGTGATTGTTGACCATAGCACATACCCTCCCCAATGTCTTATCACCCAGCCACCCCATGTATGGTGATTAACATAACAATAAAAAGTGATTGTTGATGAGGATTAAAGAGGATTCTTAAAACTTTTTAGAATGTTATTTAAAAACATACAAACATACAACTCATAGAATATATTCTCTTGTAGTCACTACCTGGGTCAAGAAATAGAACACTACTATCTCCCCTGAAGCCCTGTGCCCCTTCACAATCACTATTTCCTTATCCCCTACCTTTTTTTTTTTTTTGGTTAAGAATGACCTTTTTTTTTTAATCACAAAAGCTTGCAGTGCTAAATAATATATTCTGTTTTTGAGTTTTATATAAATATGTTCATACTGTGTGTATTCTTTTGTATCTTAATTCCTCATTCAGCCTTATATTTATTAGATTTACCCATGCTAGTTGTGTGTAACTGTGGTTCTTTGATTTTCATTGCTGTTTTGTGTTCCTTTCAATGAAGATGCTACAATTTATGCATATTAATTCTTTCTGGTTTTTGCCTCTTGCAAATAATGCTGCCATGAAATTGTTGTTCATGTTTTTTGGTGAACATCTGTACATAACTTTGTTGGCTATATACTAAGAAATAGAATTACCAGATCACAGGGGATGCATAGTTTAGCCTTAGGAGATACTATCCAACAGTTTTCCAAATTTAAACAATGTTAAACAAGCTCGTTATGTGTGAGTTTCATTTCTTCCACATTATCACCAACACTTGGCACTATCAGCAATTTGCATTTTAGCTACTCTGATGTATGTAAAGTGGTATTACATTTCAGTTTTAATTTACATTTTGTAAATGATTAATAATGTTAAAATGTCACATTCTTATTGGCCATTTACCTTTCTTCCTTTTTAATTTAAAGTCAATTAACCAACATATAGTACATCATTAGTTTCAGGTGTAGTGTTCAATAATTTATCAATTGCGTATAACACCCAGTGCTCATCATATCATGTGCCCTCCTTAATGTCCTCTTTAATAAAGTGTTTTTTTTCATAACTCTTGCTTGCCTATCTTTCTTGTCTATTCCTTATTGATTTGTAGGAAATCTTTATGTATTTTGAAAAGAGTCCTATGTTTATATTTGTAACATATATTCCCTGGGATTTTCTCTCTTTTTATGGTATCTTTTAAGGCATAGGTAATTTTAAAATATTGATATTTATGAATACTCATAGCTATCACATTGTTATTTAGGAAATCCCCTTATATGCAAATTTAAGAAGATATTCTTTTCTATTGTTTTCAGAAAGTTTTGTTGTTTTCCTCTCACATTTAGGTTTATGATCTACCTAAAGTTAGCATGTTCTCTATGGTATGAAGCAAACTCTAATTTTATTTCTTTTCCTTATGGCTTATCCAATTATTCCAGAAACATTTATTAAAATACCTGTTCCTGCACCACAGCTCTGCAGTTCCACCCCTGTAGAAACCAAGTGTGCATGGAGAGACAGATCTCTTTAAGGCTCTCTATTCTCTGCCATTAGTCTATTTCCCTTTTCTCATCAAAGCTTTGTAACATAATAGGATATCTGGAAAGCAAGTCTTCCTACTTTGTTCTTCTTTAAGTGAATCCTGGCTATTTCTTTTTCTTTCTTTCTTTTTGTTTTTTTTTTTTTTGCATTTTCATACAAGTTGAACCACTCACTTTGTCAAGTTACACACTTAGATAAACTTATTGGATTTTGAACATTAGTACATTTAGTCTATATTTGGGAAAAACTGATAACTTTAAATATGGATACTCGAAGCCCATCAATACACATCTCCTTTATTTAGCTCTTCTTTAATGCAGGTCAGTAAAGTTTTATCATTAGATTTGCAGAAATCTTACACATTGACCATATAATTATTTGATATTTCATATTTGTGGTGATATTATATATAATACTTTTGATTACTTTTAAGGTTGAAGTAGAAATGATTTTTGGATATAGAAATCTTGCTAAACTCACTTAATAATTTTAATAAAATCAAATCATCTGTGAATTATGATGGATTTGTTTCTTCCTTTCTTTTCCATCTGTCTTATATTTCTGTCTCTCACCTTCTTATTCTGGTCAGAACATCTAGTAAAATGTGGGCTAGAAGGTGGAAGAGAGTAAAATCTTGTTTTGTTTCTTGATCTTGCTGCATGATTTTTATGTATATACTTTATTTTTAATCATGTTTGTTTCCTTCTCTTCTTGGCCTGCTAAGAGACTTTATTTTTATTATAAATGAATGCTGAATTTTGTCAAATACTTTTTCCTGTCCAATATGAGATTATAAAATTATCTTTATCCTTATTTTTATAATGAGGTAAAAGAGGTGTTTATGTAGTCAATAGGTGGCACTACATTTAAGGTGATTTTTAAAGAACTATTTACATGGAAGTGTTGAAATGATATTTTACCATCATTAGAAATGTGAGTAACCTTGTATTAAAACATGAAATAATGGAAAAATATATTTTGATTTAAAATGAAAACAGCTACTAGGGGGAAAATATAATACTTGAAGTACCAAGAGAACTAATGTGGCAGAACAGTAATTCCTTATAATGAAGGACTAAGGACTGACTGGCTCCTAATGGTAGCTATGAACCAAGAGAGCAGACGCCCAGCTTTCCTGTCTCTCAAGCTCTTACCCTCCACTGCAGCACAGACTGTGGGGTCAGGAGACCTGGATATTGTTTTTGGCTCTAATTTTGGCCACCCTCTCTGAGGTTCCTGAGTCATTTTTTCCCACTTCATCTTGCTCTTACGTAGATAAGAGCTGTTGTATGCTATTCCCCACCTGAAAATTCTCTCCCAGTTTCAGCATACATCTTCCATTCAGTATCTTTCTCTATAATGTTCCATTAGGTTGTGCTCATCTCCTCCAGCTTTTAAATATCTCAAGAAGGCATTTGGGATCCACATATTAATAAAAAACCACAGTTGCTTTTATTTTGTGGGAGAACAGAGAACACCCTGGGAATATCGCAGCCATTCATTTACAAATGATTTAAGATATACTTCATCATGCTTTATTGTGTTTCATGTGATATAAACACACTTCTCAATTGAATTATGCTTTATATTCAAGTGAGAGGTTAAATTACGCTGTAGATAGAAAGAAAAGCACAGTGATTTTAAACAGAGTTGGGGAAGAGGAAGAAGATTTTAGGTCATTAATAAAAATGTGTAAATGTAAAAACTCTACACCAAATCCTTTCGCTCCATAGCACATACATATTTGAAAACTGAAAACACACTAAGCAGCAACGTAGGCTCTCTTGATTCCTAGTTACTACATTAACTAATAGGAGTAGATCTAACAATTTTTTATCTGTGGTGTTATTATTGGGGATAGGAATAACTCTTTAGAATTTCTAAGGGACAGTGAAACAATGCTTGAAGATAGCATAAAATGGATCCCAAACAAGATAAAGTATGTTTCTCAAGATCAAGAAGAAAGTGTTGCCTATCCATTATGTGGTAGTGGGAAGATGGTGCTACTAGTTGTGATTCTACTCAGCAATGAAAGCTATAAACTACTGACCTGCTCAACAATATGAATGAGTCTAGAAGTAATTGTGTTGAGGGAAAGAAGTCAGACAGGAAAGAGGACATACTGTAAATTGCATCCATATGAAATACAGGCAACTCTATCATGACCGAAAGCAGAACCATGGCTGCCTGGACGTGAGGTTAGTGGATTGTGGGAAGGCACAGGAGGGACGAGTTAGAGAGGGGCAGGGAGAAACTTTTCACTGGATGATGAAGTCACAGGTGGATAGATACATCAAAACTTACCAAATTATGTGCTTTAACTATAGGTAGTTTATATCAATTTTACTTCAAAAAGCTGTTTTAAAAAGTGGGCAACAGTAAATATATATATATATATATATATATATATATATATAAAACATTTAAACAATGTTAAACAAGCTCGTTATGTGTGAGTTTCATTTCTTCCACATTATCACCAACACTTGGCACTATCAGCAATTTGCATTTTAGCTACTCTGATGTATGTAAAGTGGTATTACATTTCAGTTTTAATTTACATTTTGTAAATGATTAATAATGTTAAAATGTCACATTCTTATGTGACATTTTATGCATATATATGACAATATGCATATATATATATGAATCCCAAAATAAATGAGACCAATTCATAAGATTACTGTGATTATGAAATCGGTAACCCATATTGAATGCTTCGAATTGTGCCTGGCAGTAGTATACCCTCTCAAAATATTATTAAAATGTTTGCATGTTTGTTTTTATTGGATCAGTGGAAGAATATATCTCTAAGAATAGAGAGAGTGCTTTCTGAGTGAATTTTGCAGGTGGAGAGGGAGGGGCAACCATTCATTCCTCCCTGCTAGAGAATGAATTGTGCCCTACCCCCTATACCAATGTTGAACTCTTAATCCCTAGTACCTTAGAGTGTGACTGTGTTTGAAGATGGGGCCTTTAAAGAGGTAATTAAGTTAAAATGGGGTCGTTAGAGTGGAACTCAGTCTAATATGACCGGTGTCTTTATAAGAGGAGATTAGGGCACAGAGAGGGACACCAGGAATGCGCACACACAAAGGAAAGGCCATGTGAGGACACAGAGAATGTGACCATCTGCACCCAAGAAGGCAGGCCTCAGCAGAAGCCAACCCTTTCAACACGTTGATCTTGGATTTTTAGCCTCCAGAACTGCGAGAAGGCAAATTTCTGTTGTTTAAGCCATCCAGTCTGTGCTATTTTGTCACGGAGTCCTAGCAAACTAATACACACCCCAGACAGAAGGCCTCTTGCAGGAGCACTTCCATGTCTGCCAGGCGGCTGCTCATCCGCATGCCTCCCTCTGCAGAGCATCCAGGTTTTCTTGCACAGAACAGCAGTGAACTGTCACTCATCTCGGGACGTATCATAATGACAAGCCTTTTAGCATCCAAACCCAAGCCAGGCGCAGTCCCTGCAGCACCTCCTTCCATGGGGGTGCTCGCTGGGGTCTGCATCTGATGTGCCTGTCGGTGCCGGGCTCTTGACTCCTACTGCTCAGTGCCACTGTCAGGTGCTGTGGAGCCCAGGCTTTATATAATCAAGTGCTCTGTGTGGTGAGACATCAAAAAGGAAGAAAACAAATGAAACACGTAGATTACTTTACTCATGGGGGTTTTATTTCCTAGTTCATTTATGGCACTTTTGATCCAAAAATTTTCTCTTGGAATGTAGAAACTTAAATATCTTCAGTGGAATTACTATATATTTTCTAAGACTCGGGTGTTCTTCTTTGTATAAAGGAGGGCCTGTTCCTGCTCTCTCCCTTAAGATACCATGTCCTCATTTATTTCCCTGCCTTTTAAACTTTTCTCTCTATATAACAAGCCCCTTGAACACCTCTTAGGATTTTTTTTTTTGATCATAAACCAGATTTTTCATTCTTTGAATGCTTGTTCTCTCCAGCCCTCATATTAAACTTCCTGCAGAGTGAATCCATGAGTGATCTGTCATACATAGGCACACAAACTCCTTGGAGACAGAGACGTGAGGTTTTATATCTCATACATAGCCTTTTGGGCACTAAGTATTCTTAATAAATTCCTATAATGGCTTTCTCAGTGTCTAAAGCACTTACCTTCCATAGAACTCAATGTTTTCACATAAACCAAAACTAATTGGAAAATATTCATAAATTTAATCATCAGACACGTATCAGTGGATGGGATCGCAAAATTGAATCAGAAACATTATTTGCTCTGAAGGGGTTTTCGATCTAACAGAGGGATTCAAAAATGTAAATAAATATGTGTAGGAAATTGTTGTAGGTCTGGGTGGAGTTAGAAGTATGGTGGAGGTTAGAAGTAGATAGAATACCAGCAGAGGAGGAACAGAATTGGGGGATTTTTTAGAGAAGATGACTGTGGAGCAGAGACTTGAAGTATATGGTTGTTTAGTCAGACCCCTTTGCCTCTACTCCCAGCTCTGATGTAGTTGTCCCAAGACTTGTGGGACAGGACACTTTCCCTTTAAGGAAATTAGAGCCCAGTTGACATATGTTAGGACTTGGTGTCTGAATATTTTTACTGTTTCTCACTCATAAACATGTATTGACCAAGGAGATTATTCATAGTGAAATTTGCCTCTTAAAAGTGTGCTAAACTGAGGAAACATGTGGGAGTTTATTGTTTTTTCCCTTTAAGTTCCTTATGTGACAATTTTATACCAGTTTTGTGAAGTATATTTTAACTTTCACTAAAAATTACAATCAATTTTCTTGAAACGCTGGCAATTCAGAAATATACCGCTTTGAAAGCAACTGGCTCCTGGCCTCTAACTTTTTCCAGAAGGCTTTTCTGATATTCAGTATATCAGTGTTCTTCCTTCTGTTCATTTCTCAAATCCTAAAATATGAAGATCTGTAACACAGCAATTTAGCCCCTAACATGCTATTTTTAAATGTTTGCTATTAATTTCACTAGTGTTAGCCAAAGATAAGATGAGCTCTTGGAGAAGAGTGATCATGTCTATCCCTTTCATTGCCTTCAAAATGCCTGGCAGAATATGTGATACTCAGTTGTCATTCTGGGTTAGGAATGACTGAGTCTGTCTCAGAAGGCCTTCTGCCATGAGGGCAGCCCACAGCTTTCTAGCTGGTGCTTGCTTTGCAAGGAAAAATGTGCTATTACCTTAAAGAAAGATGATTCTTAAGATACTTACCATGGAGTACTTTGGTGCCCATTTTATCCAAGGAAGGTATTCCTAGTAGAAAAGTTTTGGGTTTTATTTTATTTTATTTTATTTTATTTTATTTTAAAGATTTTATTTATTTATTTGAGAGAGAGAGACAGAATGAGAGTTAGCATGAGAGGGAAGAGGGTCAGAGGGAGAAGCAGACTCCCCGCTGAGCAGGGAGCCCGATGTGGGACTCGATCCCGGGACTCCAGGGTCATGACCTGAGCCGAAGGCAGTCGCTTAACCAACTGAGCCACCAGGCACCCTGAAAAGTTGTGGATTTTAAAGGCAAAGAGGAGTTGAACTTAGAGGTAAACGATGGTGTTTTCATAAAGAAGAGTACATTTCCAGAATTAATGACCTCCCCTTCACATTGTTCTACTGCACTTTTCCTCTAAGGTGGACCCTATTACCCACAGTTTACTGATGTGCTGTTGTCAGACGTAACAATAAATGACCCTTGCCTGGCTCCCTTACTTTGAGATCCACAGAAAAGCAAAAGTAGGCATCGGTTGGGTTCTTGGTCCCTGCATCTTTGAACTGGCACATGGTGCACAGAGAACAGCCACATCCTCCCTACCTATTTGCAGAAAAGGATATTCATTTGCTAGCTGAATACCGCACAGATCACCGTTTTCAATATCGTTCCTAATGAAGTGCACTGTGCTTCTTTATTTCCATGCGAATGTGAGCAGCTAATTAGATTGATTGTCTATTTGATGCCTGCTGATTAGCTTATGAAAGCCCTCTGAATTCCTGACTTGGTGAGAAAATGCCCCTGACTTTATGATTACTGACTGATGCTCCAATTTCTGATTGCTGTGTGAATAGACACTTAATAGCCCTGTCACCTTGACAAGGGTTTTGGTATTCATCTGATGAGAAAAACAGGTCTGGGTGCCCTGTTTATCAAGGTCTACCAAATATTTTAAGTTCTTTAGAGCGTGAAGACCATGAATCAGGGGCATCTGGGGGCTTCTAACGTGGCCTGTAACTAATGCCCTATGGTTACCAAGAACAATGAGAGGGAGGGGACTGACAGGGGACCCTGAGGCTCTGATCTTCTCAAAGACTGGTTTGAGGATGAGGATTAATCTGTAGGGCCCAAGAGTCATCTCTTTGAGTTGACAGTTTCCTTTCAGGAGTGAGTGTGCAGAGGATGGCTGTAACTCCTGGGGTAGAACTCCTCTCTCATGTGTGTACTGAAAATACCTAGGAAGACACCAACAAAGATAAATTACTCACTGAAACCCCATGAACTGACAGTTGACTTGTTGCTGACATCTAGGAGAATTTTCTTACTCCGTGCTGTATAAAACTAGACTATTAAATGAAAACCCTGATTCAGCTTGGTGCTGATTGCTGAAGTCTCACCCATGCTTTGTGTCTGGATTCAGAACAGTGAGTTGTGCTCCAAGCAGAGAATTGGAAGGAGACCTTTTTCTCTGCTATGGGCTGTTTTTGAAACAGGTTTAAAGTTTCCTTCATTGTCTTTCTGTATCTAAGTACCACATTCAGGCTCACAATTACCCTGTGATACAAAGGTCTGAAAACATACTCATTCCCGGTAGTTAATTTTTTCAAGACAGAAGAGGGTGTATACACACTGATTACCTAAAAGGAGATGTATTGGTCTGGAGAAGAGTTATGAGGATGACGTTTGGAGAAAAGTGGGAATGGAAGACAGATTTGACCCTACTTTGAGTCTTTAGGGCTGATGCTGGGGATTACTCACCTTTTCTGCGTTTTATAGTCAGAAAATACCAAACATTGGTGAGGATCTGAGAAGGGCAAATGCTCATGCATACAGGCTGATGTGAAGGCAACTGACAAACTACTTTAGAAAACAGTCTGTTTCAATGGTAAAATTGAACAACTCCGCTTCTTGCTACACCCGCCAATATGAGGCCAGCCATAGCTGGAAGTCACCAGTGAGAAGGCATAAGGCGACCAGGGTGAATCTGAAAGAGCCGGGGAAGACATGAAATGCCATAATGCTAATAATTTTTCTATGTTTTTTCCTTCATAAGTTCTCACCACTCTGAAATCAAAGATATTTTTGTGATGTCTAAATAGGGTGTCTCTAAATCAGATGAATGCCCCCAGATTGGGGAAGATCATGGACTGGAAGCCAGTGGCACAGGGGAGGAAAGAATTTATCTGAGGCAAAACAAAAGATAGTTTATTGACTACATGGCAAGGGGGTGATGGGCAGGATGGCAAAAGAGAGGCTGTCTGCCAGGAGGTGGTGGGTGGGAGCTGTTTTTAAAGGGTGGAAGATGAGGAAATAGGGGATGCATGGAATTGTTCCTTTCTTGGTAACTGTGCCTAGTGGTAAGTAGCCCATTGGTTACTTAGGCCCTATGGGCTATTTTGAGGTGGGTCACCTGCTGGGCCCTTCTGTATTCAGCCAGGGGGTCTCTGTGGGCCTTTCTCCATTCCCTCCCTCAAGCCTGTTGCCTAAAAGCAACCTCTACAATTTTCATTACTTTTCTTCTAAATAATTTAAAGTTTCATATTTTACATTTAAAGTTTTTAATTTATCAGGGTATGATAAAAAGTAGGGATTCACTTTTTTTTGATGTATAGAAATACAATTTTCCTAACAAAATTAATTGAAAAACCCATCGTATCCCAATTGACTAGCAATTCCAGTTCTTTCATATATGCTCTTTTCATAGGTGTGTGTGTTTTATTTTTGGGGTCTTTGTTGAGAATTTGAGTAGAATTACAGTGCAGCTACAGATCAATTTGGGCAGAATCTTTGCGCTATTTAGTCTTTCTATTCATGAATATGTCATTTATCTTTACATCTTTACTGACATAAGTCTTTTATAGTTTTTAGAATTGTTTTATAGATTTCTATGCAAGGAATTCATAATCTTTTGTTGGATTCATTCCTATGTGGCTTTCATCTTTGTTGCTATTTTAAAAAGGGGATCTTTGTGAAATTTGCATTTTCTGTTTATTGCTGGTGTACAAAAATGCACTGATTTTTATATACTTATCTTGTGTCCAGAAACATAATTAATTAATGTTTTCTCTTATTTATACAAATAGTTTGTCTCTAGATTCTTTTGGGTTTTCTATGTGGACAGTCATATGATCTGCAATAATGATATATTTTTCTTTTCTCTATTTTTTTAGTTTCTTTTTGTCTTAATGCAACCAAAGTTGAAAAAGTTGTCTATTGAGGGGCACCTGGGTGGCTCAGTCGTTAAGCGTCCGCCTTCGGCTCAGGTCATGATCCCAGGGTCCTGATCGGGCCCCGCGTTGGGCTCCCTGCTTAGCGGGAAGCCTGCTTCTCCCTCTTCCATTCCCCCTGCTTGTGTTCCCTCTCTCGCTGTGTCTCTCTCTGTCAAATAAATAAATAAAATCTTTAAAAAAAAAAAGAGAAGAGTTGTCTATTGAATAGGACAGTAATGGGTATTTTTGTTTTTCTCCTGCTTTTTTAAAAGGAATCCTTCAATATTTCACTGTTAAGAATTATATCTATTTAAAGGTAGTATGGATAGTTTGGATAGAGGAGTTTTCTTCCATTCATAGTTCCCTAAAAGTTGTTTTTATTATGAAGACTGTGTGTTACATTTTTCTGATTATAATTTTGGTAATTGAGATTATACACAAATTTTCTTCTTTAATGTGATTGTGTAGTAATTACATTAATATATATATTTTTTAAATTACATTTCTGGATGCCCCCTAATTTATCATAGTGAATTTTTTTAATCCATTGCTGAACTTGGTATATATTTAGAAATTTGCATCTATTTACATAAATGACATCAGCTTATGAATTTTCCTTCTTGTGTTGTTGTCGTCTGATTTTGACGTCAAGATTTTACTACCCTCATAACAAGTTGGGGAGTCGTTTTTTTGTGTGTGTTCTTTGAAAATGTGTAAAAATATAGAAGTATCTCTGTTACTCTTATCTGTTCTCTGAAATTTTATGAGAACTTGTCTCTAAACTTATGAAGGCCTGGTGGTTTTATTTTATGGGAAAATTTCTACTTAAGAATATTTTTAATGTTTAAAGAAACATTCAAACCTAAATCTTCTTCTTAGGTAAGATTTTGTCATTTGTTTTTTCCTTAGAATGCCTCAGTTTAACCTAAATTTTCAATTTCTTTGGCACACTGATTTCATAATAGATTATTATTTGTTAAAATCTCTCTTGTTGCATCTGTAATTTATATCCTAATGTTAGTTATTTGTCTTCTTTCCTTTTGTTTCATGATTATTTTTGCCAAAGTTTTGTCAATTTTGTATATCCAAAGAACTTTAGTTTTTTTAAAATTGAGGAATAATTGACTTACAATATTATATTAGTTTTAGGTGTACAATGTAGTTATTTGATATTTATATACATTACAAAATTACCACCAAAGCAAGTCTAATTTTCAGGGTGTTTCATGAAAACAGTATATAGCTGGATTTTGTCAAGTCCAGTATGATAAATTTTGTCTCTTACATAAACATTGAGTATGGATTTCATACATATGGATTTATACCTATCATCTTATTTTGGGGTCTCTGCCCTGCTTTTGCTATTTCTACTCATTTTCTACCTGTCTCACTTCATGACTTTTTTAGACTTATTTATTTTATTATCTTATTCTTTTTCCTGAATATTTTGTATGGTATATATTATCATGTGTATTGTGTATTGTATGCTTTTTTTCCTGTATATTTTGTATCGTATATTTTTTCTAAATTTCACAAATTTAGGATTGATAACCTCTTACATTTTTCAAGTTGTCTCTGTATTAGTTTCCTACTGTTGCCATAACAAATTACCATAGATTTAGTGGCTTAAAACAAAACAAATTTATTATCTTACATTTCTGGAGGTCAGATGGTTCAAATGAGTCTCACTGAGCTAAAATCAGGGTGTCAGTACGGCTGTGTTCGCTTTTATAGACTCTAAGGGAGAATCTATTTTCTTGCCTTTTCTAGCTTCTAGAGATAGTTGGCATTCCTTGTCTCACAGCCCACTTCCACCTTAAGAGACAGCTATGGCTAGTGGAATCTTTCCCACATTATATCACTCAGACACCAACTCTTCTACCACCTTTTTCACTTTTAAGGATGCTTGTGATTGCATTGTGCCGACCTGGATAATCCAAAATAATCTCCTATGTAAGGTCAGCTCATTAGCAATCTTAATTCCATCTGCTACCTCCATTGTCCTTTGACATGTAACATATTTGCAGGTTCCTGGGATTAGGACATGGATAACTTTGGATGGCCATTGTTCTGCCTACCACAATCACCCTAGAGATGTTACCATGTGTTTTTGATTTAACAAATTTAGTGTTAATCTCTTTCTCCCAAAGGGAATAGTGTATTTAAGATGTATAAACTTTTATCCATACTCATTTTACACACAATTATTATTTAAGACTTTAGTTCTATCTTGATTTTTCTATACCCATATCAGAAGGCATTATTACTGTTTTCTAATGAAAATAATCATTTAAATATGTTTATAACACCATGGTATTCACTGTTCACAATTTCTTCTTGCATTTAAAATTTTTCTTCTGGGATCATGTTGTTTATCCTGTTGTTTTCCTCTTTACATGTTCTGTTAGTGAAAATCTGTTGTTAGTTTCCTCTCTGTTTTTATTTGTCTGAAAAACATCTTCATTTTACTCTTTATTTATTTATTTTAAGATTTTATTTATTTATTTGAGACAGAATGAGAGAGAGAGAGAGCACATGAGAGGGGGGAGGGTCAGAGGGAGAAGCAGACTCCCTGCTGAGCAGGGAGCCCGATGCGAGACTCGATCCTGGGACTCCAGGATCATGACCTGAGCCGAAGGCAGTTGCTTAACCAACGGAGCCACTCAGGTGCCCATTTTACTCTTTATTTAGATAGTATTTCTGGTTATATGTCTAGATCAAAGGTTATTTTCTTAGAGTAACTCTGGCTTCCAATTTTTGCTGTTTAAAAGTTGGGTGAAAGGTAGTGGGAGATACAAGCTTCCAGTGAGGGAATGAATAACTCAGGGGGGAAAGGGCACATCATAAAGAATACAGTCAATAATATTGTAATAGTCTTGTATGGTGACAGATGGTAGTTACACTTGTGGTGGGCATAGCATAACATATACACTTTTGGAATCACTTTTGTACACCTGAAAATAATGTAACATTGTGTGTCAACTATACTCAAAAAATAAAAAACAAACACATACACAAAAGTTGGATGTCAGTCTAATTGTCCTTTCTCTAAAAGTAAACTATTTTTCATTTGTGTGCTTTGCCTGTTGAGAGGTTCTACAGCTTCACTAAGGTATGTCTGATTTAATTTGACATTGATTTCTTGTTCTTTTTCCTATTTAGGATTTGTTGATTGTCTAGAACTTAAGCATTGTTGCCTTTAATCTACTCCAGAAAATTCTTAGCTACTATATCTCTAAATATTAGCTACTCACTTTTTTCTTTAAGTGTTCTTTCCTGGTTCCCTGACTTGAAGCTTTGTTCCTTTGTGAACTCTGCATCTTCACCTCAATTTTATGTGTTTTCTTTATTTTTCTCTGCTTGCTTTTTAGATAATTTCTTCAATTCTGTTTTTCAGATGACCTGGAAAATGCCTCATGATTCTAATATATTCAGCCATTGGGGGTTGATTTTATACCTTATTTCTGTTTTCCTGCTCACTTTATTCATATGTGAATTGTTTCTACACTTGTTTAGTGGTTTCTTATTGTTAGGTCATGTTTCTTGAAAATTTCTGTTTAGCAAAGAAGGTTGGTATTTGTTTTCACTAGGTACTTGGATGCCCAAACAAGCCAAGACTATTTGACTTGAGGTTTTCCTGGCTACATAGGTATTCTGAATTAGAGCCAAAACCTCATGTGATTCAGGGCTCTGGTTTAGGAATTCTCTGAATTTTGTTGTTTTCTCTCTGCTCCACACATTCACAGCCAAGATCTGTGCAGCACACCTTGTATGGGAGGAATTTTTTGGTTCCCATTTCACTTACAGAGGGCATTGCCCTTTGGTAGTCTCAGGTTTATTAGGGACCCCCTAAGCCAAGCTTCCTTCAGATACTGGGGTTCTAAACCATGTCCACTTTCTCTTGATTCAATGTGACCCATTACAACTCTGAATCTAGTCTAGATATATATCTCAAAAAAAAAATTTAAAACAGAGACTTGAACAGATGTGTGTACACCAGTGTTCATTGGAGTGCATTATTCACAATAGCCAAAAGATGGAAATAACCTCAGTGTATTCGTCAACACATGAATGGATAAATAAAATATGGTATATGCATATAGTGGAATATTATTGAGCCTTAAAATAGGAATGAAGTTCTGCAACATGGATGAACCTTGAAAACAATATGCTAAGTATAATAAGGCAGTCACAAAAGAACAAATATATGTTTCCATGCACGTGAACTACCTAGAATAGGCAAATTCAGAGAAACAGAAAATCAATTATAGGTTACCAGGAATTGGAGGAGGGTGCAATGGGGATTTATTGCTTCATGCGTACAGAGTTTCTGTTTGTGGTGATGGAAAGATTTGGAAATAATGATTATGGTTGCATAACAGTGTGAATGTAGTTGGTGCCACTGAATTGTATGCTTAAAAATGATTATGTGTTATATGTATTTTAATCACAGTTAAAGAATTTTTTAAAGATTTTATTTATTTGAGGGAGAGAGAGAGAGAGAGAGAGCACAAGGCGGGGAGTGGCGGGGAGGGGCAGAGGGAGAAGCAGACTCCCCATTGAGCAGGGACCCTGATGCGGACCTCCCTCCCAGGATCCTGAGATCATGATCCACGCCAAAGGCAGAAGCTTAACCGACTGAGCCACCCAGCTGCCCCTAAAATAATTTTTTTTTAAAGCTTTATTTAGGCCTCTACGTATTAGCAGATGCCTGCAATCTCTTTGACTGCTGTGTTAGCTCACCAATGGCTTTCAACGTTCCTGGCATCTAAGTTTTGCCTATC